>NC_045030.1:161439427-161445022 GCF_008632895.1 Mastomys coucha
TCTTGGTGATGGCTGCACAATTATATAAAGAAACTAAAACCATCGAGTTAGATGCTTTTAAAAAGAAGGCTCTTATGATAGATGACTATATTTCAGTAAGGCAATTACAGGTATTTTGCTGAAGCTTCAGTGAACCCTTTCCCAAAGGAAAACTCAATCTGTAAACATTCACTGCCTTGCAAGTCTTCCTTCCATCCATCAGGCCTGAATGGGGACAGGGACAATGAAAGATCTGCCCACATCACTACATCCCTTGGCAGTTCGAGGCTTCTTCTGTATCCTCCAAATTAAGGAAACTGAGACATGACCTCAATTCTCACACGATCTCATTCCATTGCTGCCAAGATGTACAACAGAATCACAAATCTATTTGCTTATTCACATATTTGAGTATCAGAAGACAACTCTTCATTTCAGAATTGGGCAGAAGCTTATTTCTGGAGGATACAGAGGCATTTCAAGTGCATATACCCCAAAGCATTTGCCTCTCTGTGCTATTCCCGACTGTCTTTAGTTCCTTTTGCTTAGACATTTATTCTAACAGTTCCTACCAATGTATACTAAACAAAGTATTTTGATTAATAGATTTTGATCAAGCTAGAGAGAACATTCCAGTGGGTAGCTCAGGGCTATACTGTTATCAACATCAGAGAAGGCATGGATTCAGGAGAGTAGATAATGGTAGATTATCTACTAGACATATTTTCACCTTAAGGCAACCTGGGTGGAGATATGTTGGAAGCAGGGAAGCAAAGGAAGAGGTGTGGGCATGGAGCAGCAGCAGCAGAGGCAATTTCCCCTCCCTGTTCATGCCCATTCCCCTTCACTTGAACCCTCCAACCAGGCCAGGCCAGAGATCTCCAGATAGCCTCTGGTACAGACTGGTCTTTCGTTGTTACTGCAAAACATCTTCTGTGCTCTGGGTTCAATTTAATGTACCTTTAGTTGCCATTATTGGCAAGGATATGAAAAGTTTAACAGGACCAGCCCTGAGGGCTTAGGAGATGGCTCAAGGCTAAGGGGCATGCCACAAAAGCTTTTTGACCTAGTTTGATCTATGGAACCTATGTAAAGATAGAGAGAATCAACTCCACAAACTCATTCTTTGAGCTGGCTAGTGAGCAAGCAGAGAGCAGGGGAGCTTCTCATGGAGAAAGCTTCAGGAGAGCATTCTCTTCCCTGGCAGTGTTATAGCTCTTGTGACAGATATTCTCAGAAGATGGAGTAATTCTCAGACACCTTTGTTCCTTCTGGATAGGATCTTACATACAATTTTGGGATGGGTTGGGTCTGACAGCAGGTGATTTCTATTGCCTTGGCCTGAGATGCCTCATCTACATGAGGAAGGATTTGTGGGCACTGCCCCTACATGACTGATGGCCACAATTCTCTCTATGGCAAGGTGCTATGCTTATGTGACAGGATCCTGGAGCTGGGAGCAGGCAAAGCTCCTAGTGTCCTTTCTTGTTCTCTGGGGCCTCAAGCCCTAGGTAGATCTTACCAGGCTTCCTCTCTGTCCATTGCACCATAACCAAAGATGCAAATTGGTTCTTGGGTCCAGAGAACTGGGTTCTGAAATCACTTTTCTGTGTATCCTTTCAGTTATTCTAGCCATCAAACCTCCAAGATGGACATTCCTGTGCTGTAAGAAAACTGATAAAGAATTGGTAAGAGATTTACCTGCAATCACAAGCATGTTTGTACTTGAGAGCAAAGTTCAAACTCCAGCAGCCTGACCCAGACTGATACACAATTATCCCACTGACTACCAGGAAACTGATATAAGAATGGAAATATGAAAACAGCTATGGACAATCTTGCACTCTGGATCCTCAGTAAATGAGGAAACACAAGAAGCCAATAAAAGAAGTATCTACACAAACAATAAAAAATAATTCTCTTCCACAGTTTGGTCAGGGGGAAAGCTCTGCTTCAATTTCTTTTTCTTAAATGAAGTCTAGTGCTAACACCCAACAGTGTCACTAAGGGGGTTGAGTAGATTCACTGCTGTGAATAAACTATACTAGGCTTTTAGATAGGTACAAAAAAAGTCAAGAACAAGTACCACAGGGCACCAATGTGTACTTATGTTTGTATGTTTTTACATTGTCACCCTCCTGATCTCTGGGAGGCTTTGTGAATAAACAATGGTGCAGCAATTCCAGTCAAGAATATTGATATCACTCTGTGAAAACAAAGCACAATCACAAGAGATAATGTGCATTACAACGGGACCATTTGCAACATCGAAGAATATAACTATTTTTTTTTTAATTCTTCCCTGCTTTTGTCAACTTACAGTTTTGTTAAAGGAATGACAGCACCAATTCAACCTCCATATTGCTGTTTTCTTTCTAACTAAATGGAACACAAAGTCCCAGCACTTAGGAACTCTCTTAGCATAAAGATAGTCTCCTACATCCCACAAAGAACGCTATGCTTTAAAAAGAAGAGAGTGGCATACATAAGGTATGTGAGCAGAAGCACAGGCACCAGCCCAGGACAAGTAGGACCCGGAATTTTAGACACCTATTAAATACAGACCTCAGACCTCTTCCCTATTGCATATGTGTTCTTGTTCATTTTCAGTTGCTGTGGTAAAATACTGTGACTAAAAGCAACCCAGGGACACAAAGATTCATTGGCCTTACAAGTTTTACAGTCCACCATGGAAGGAAGCCAATGTAGTCTTGAACTGAAGCTGACACCAGGGAGGAATGTTTCTTACTAACCTAGCCCTGTCTTGTTATTGCTATCCCTCTTTCTTGCTTAAAATTTTTTCACTTCATTTTATTTTATGTGTATGGGTGTTTGGCCTGCATGTATGTCTATGCATCACATAAATGCAATGCCCTTGGCAGTCAGCAGGGGTTGCTGGAACTATTGGGACTAGCAATTCAGACAGTTGTGAACAGCCATAGGGGTGCTAGGAATCAAACCCTGGTCCTTAATAAGAGTAACAAGTCCTCTTAACTACTGTCCCATCTCTCTAGCACTCAGCTAGGTTTGTTATACAGCTCAGGTTCACCATCCTAGGAATGGTGACACCCACAGTGGGATGGACCTTCCCACATCAATCATTAATTAAAGACAATTCACCACATATATGCCCATAAGTTAAGGTGAGAATGCAGGCAAGATTCCCTCTTCCTAGGTTGATTTGACTTTGTGTCAAGTTGACCATAAAATCTAATTAGTACAATATACCATTTTAAATTTGCTCACTTGCTAGGTGGCATATGCCTGGAATTCTATATCTCAGAAGTTCAAGCTCATCCTCAGCTATACAGTGCATTGGAGGCCAGCCTGGAATCTTCGAGACTGTCTCAAATCTGCCTTACCTTCCAAAATTACACTGATTTTCTCATCTAATAAACTGGGTACTTTTCTTTGTCTTGATCTTCTCTGCAACTATTGTAAAACCAGTTAGGCCATTGGTTCTTGCCATTAAATGATAAGAAACAAGAAGTGCTTGGGATGTTGCCCAGTTAGAGAGTACTTGCCTAGCATGTATGAAGCCCAGGGTTTGATTCCAAGTATTGCACAAACTTGTGACAGTGCACATGATTTCGTGACTAAGGAGGCAGATTCAGAAGTATCAGAAGTGCTTGGCTGTATTTCAAGCTCAAGGCTGATATAGGATATATGAGGCCCTGCCCAAGAGAGAGTAAGAAATGGGTGAATGGATAAATGAACTTTTCTTGGTTTACTCCTGAAAGGTGTCATTAATGTCTGCTCTTGCCTTGAGATAGCTCTAAAAGCAACTCCTCCATTTCCTAAGCAGTAGATTGTCAAACAGCCAGCTAATCTCTGGCTTAAAGGAAAAGCCGGGAAGAGCATCTCAATGGAGAAAGTGGACAATCTTTTCTACATCTGACTGCTATGTTTCCAACAAAGCTCTCATAAGTCTGCTCATAATCCTACAAATGAGTCCTTGTCTTGCCCAGACTGATAGTGACAATCCTGCCCATGACCTGCAGACACTGAGACATTTGGATATCTTTTCATTCACCTGTCTTAGCTCTTTTCCTATCCAAATGCAGCCCAGTCATCAACTTTATTTCTCTTGCAATTCACTGTTTTCCTTCCATCTTCATGGTCTATTCCTGTGGTAGTCAGACTTTTATCACTGTGACAAAGTATCTTATAAAACAACGTAAAGGAACAAAGGTTTATTTTGCTCATGGATTCAACGGTTTCAGTCTACCATGAGGTGAGACAGGGGAAGATGTGGCAAAGCAGAGCAGAACAGCTCAAATCACAGTAGCCAGGAAGCAGAGAAGAAAAATGCCTGACTAGGTTTTCTCCATGTTTTCCATTTACTCCAGTTGGGCTCCAAGCCTACAGTGATTCTGACATTAAGGTCATCAATGGGAGGAGAGGCCCTTGGTCCTGTGAAGGTTCTATGCCCCAGTTTAGGGGAATGCCAGGGCCAGGAAGCAGGAGAGAGTGGGTTGTTAAGCAGCAGGAGGGAGAGGGAACAGGGTTATATTTTTTTTCTTCTGAAGGGGAAACTGGGAAAGGAGATATCATTTGAAATGTAAATAAAGAAAATATCTAATTCTTAAAAATGAATTAGTTCTTCTGCCCTAGCAAATCTTCTCTGGAAAGGCCTTCAGAACCACATCCAGAGTTATGCCCTACTTCCTAGGGGAATCTCAATCCAGCCAAGTTGATAAGCTCAAGCACTGCAAGTTTTTTCATCTTGACCCCAGAGCTCATCTCTGTAAACCACAACAATTCACTTGAGGTTCCCTCTTGCTGCAATTTCCCTTCCTGATTATTCTGATGGCTTGTTCTCTTGCCTCTCTCAGATCTACAAAAACTTCCACTTGGAGGTCGACTTATTTGAGTCAAACTGGCAAGGCCTGATCAAATTCATTTTATGTCATATACAGTATTAGCTTTCAGACTGTATTATAAATTTATAATCTATAATTTCATAAAGTAGCAGCACTGACCTGAGTTACTCCATCATGAGTATGTGCCAAGACAGAATGACTCTACGTCTTGTTTATACAAAAAAACAAGCACTACCTTCCAGTAGACAGTGGGGGACAAATTGCTAATTTATTTTACAATAGTAAAGAATGACACCTGTGCATAATTCAAATTATATCAGAAAAACCAGAGGTGAGCCTTAGAGTTAATATCAATATTAAGATTGGAATAAAAGAATCTGTGAGTACCAATTGTCAAGTATCAAGTGAAATCAGATTATTTGGCAAACTACAGCCAAAGAAACTATAAGTATTTGTTAATCAAAACATTCTTACATTGTGGAAAGACACACGATTCCTGTCTATGATTCTGACATAAGACTCTCACAGCCCACGTCTATCACCTAGCTGACTATTTCAAATCCTACATCTCTCCTTAGTTCTTTGCGAACATACTTTCTTTTCTCCAATGATTATTACATTTTATCATGCCACAGAAGGTACCTCTTATTTAGAATTCTTTTGGAGATGCTGCTTTTCCTAGTTTGCTTTCTATTGCTTAGAGAATATAACATGACCAGAAGTAATTTGGGAAGTGTCTTAGTCAGGGTTTCTATTCCTGCACAAACATCATGACCAAGAAGCAAGTTGGGGA
>NC_045030.1:161445162-161450572 GCF_008632895.1 Mastomys coucha
CCAACTGAAGCTCCCTTCTGTGATAACTCCAGCCTGTGTCAAGTTGACACACGAAACTAGCCAGTACAGGAAGGAAGAGTTTAGTCATTCTATAGTCTGTAGTCCATCAGGAAAGGAAGTTAGGGCAGGAGCTTGGAGGAAGTAACTGAATCAGGGGTCATGGAAGAACACTGATTACTGGTGTGCTTCTCATGGCTCACTTAGATTGCATTTTTATACAACCCAGGACCACCTGCCCGGGGCGGCCCTGCTTCCAATGCGCTGATTCCCTTACATCAATCATACACAAACAAAATACCTCATAGACTTGCCTATAGGCAATCTAATGGATACATTTTCTCAATGCAGGTTCCCTCTTCCTACATAACTCTAACTTGTATCAAGTTGACAAAAAGAAAACAGAAGAGTAAACAAACAAATAACAACAGCAACACAGGGCTTTTGCTGTCTCCAAAACCTCAACTCCAGCAACACAGACTCTATGAATGCTTGTCAGATGAATGCAAAGAGCAAAGGCCTGACAATGGTAACAAGACAGGCTCAGAAGACACAGCTCAGGCCCAAGGCTCTTCCTCCTTAGCCTTGGGAAGGTCAATTCTCATCTCACATTCATTCATGATGTCTTCCAGAGTCTGCATTGTTCTGTTTTTCCAACTCTCCCTGCTCAGTGCCTGTCCTTAATGCCTGTCCTCAGGTTATTTCCTTCAAGACAGAGAGAGTTCCATTGTCATACAAATTTAAGCAATGAAAAAGAGATATTTTTGAGCTAACTGTAGCTAGAAAATCAACTCTGCGAGTAAACCTGGAATGTATAAAGCTAGCACTCTCTCCTAGGTGTAGCTAGAATTCATGGAGGCTTTCCAGATTTGGAGGTCCTTCTGTCTAGGGGTTATGGCCAATGATGTGATTTATTATAAGAAGAAATAGGCTGTGGGATAGAGAATGGAAATCAAAATAAATCATAATACCTATTTATGAATTTATTTTGAAATGAGATAGAACATTGTAAGAGTGGTATGTTATATGTACTTATAAAAGATATTCAACTGATGCCAGCTGTTGCTTCAACCATCTTCACATTAAGTATCATCATAGTTATTATTTAGAAATGATGATTTACCTAGGAAGCAATGAGAGCATAGTACTGTTGTGTCCAGAAAAAGGAAGAGAGAGAGAGAGAGAGAGAGAGAGAGAGAGAGAGAGAGAGAGAGAGAGAGCTCTAGAAGATAGGAAATAAGTCTCTGATTCAACTAATTCAAGGTTTCCCTAACCTGGTATCATTAATATTTAGAACTGCATAATGTTCTACTTTATAGACCTAACTTAGAGATTGTTAACATATAACAGTATAGAGATGTAGAAACCCTCTTCATCATGATAAATAACAATGTCTCCAAACATTGCCAAATGTCCCCTGAAAGTCACCTGAAGGAGAATCCTACAAATATCTACCAGATAAAGAAACAGAAAATCCAATTTTTCTTAAATTTTGTGCATATGGAAAATCTATCATTCAGGAGTACCTATAACATGATACATTGGGATAAACCTATTTTGCCACTTATTTACATAAGTAAAGTTTTATTGAAATATAGACACATTAATTTATTCCCATATTAGCCACTGCAAAATGGCAAAGCTGATAGAGCAGAGTGAATAGAATACCAAGCCTGAAAGATCTGCCCTCTGGCATTTCCTAAAGTTTGTGGATGCTTAGTGAACAGTGAAGATACAATCTGCAGTAGAATACTATTTTGTTGTTGTTGTTAATATGAATTACTTGGTGCTTCAACGTTCTTATCTGTCACTGGGGCTAATAAATTGGTAACAAATTCATAGGGATGTTGTAAGGATTAAATGAATAGACACCTCATGTGCCCAGAACAGTAAGAGAAAGGCCACAGAACCTCAGTAAATGTTTTCCATTGTATCTGGAGAAAAGAACATGGACAACACAACAATCTTACATAAAGTATATGTGTATCATACCTGTGAGTATATATTGCATGCATGCAAAGAGTTCTGCTTAGTGTTAGAGATGTGGCCCAGTACTAGAGTATATGCTTAGCATATGAAAGGCCTAAGCTTTTATTCTTAGAAGAAAATAGCTATATAACTACTGGGCATATACCCAAAAGATGTTCCAAAATATAACAAGGGTACATGCTCCACTATGTCCATAACAGACTTATTTATAATAGCCAGAAGCTGCAAATAACTCAGATGTCCCTCAACAGAGGAATGGATACAGAAAGTGTGGTATATTTACACAATGGAATACTACTCAGCTATTAAAAACAATGACTTCATAAAGTCTACAGACAAAAGAATGGAACTAGAAAATATTATCCTGAGTGAGGTAAGCCAGTCACAAAAGAAAACACATGGTATGTACTCACTGATAAGTGGATATTAGGAAAAATGCTTAGAATACCCAAGCTACAATTCACAGACTATATGAACCTCAAGAAGAAGGAACACCAAAGTGTGGATGCTTCAGTCCTACTTAGAAGGGGGAAAATTATAAACACAATCATGGGAGGTAGAAGAAGGGAGGCAACTGGAAGGGAGAGAGTATGGGGAGGGAAAAGGGTAGGCAGGATCAGATGCAGGAGGAGACAGAGGGGAGAAGAATAGAGGGTCAGGAAATTGAATTGAGGTGTGTAGCAGTGGGGGGATAGGAAACTGGGGGTAGCCACTAAAATGTCCCAGATGTTATGAAAGCAAGAGGCTCCCAGGACCCAATGGGGATGACATTAGCTGAAATACCCAACAAAGGGGAGAGAGAACTTGTAGAGACCATATCTAGAGGTTAAGCATGACCCTCAATTGGGGATAGGGCCACCCACCCATCTCCAAAATATTAACCCAGAATTGTTCCTATCTAAAGGTAATGCAGGGACAAAGAGTAAAGCAGAGACTGAAGAAGGAAAGGCCATCCAGAGACTGCCCTACCTATGTATCCATCCCATCTGCAGATACCAAACCCAGACACTATTGCTGATGCCAAGAAGTGCCTGCTGACAAGAGCCAGGTATAGCTGTCCCCAGAAAGGATCTACCTGACCAACACAGATGCAGATGCACACAGCTAACCATCGGAATGAGCATGGAGACTGCAATGGAGAAGTTAGGGCAAGGACTGAAAGAGCTGAAGGATTTGCAATCCCATAGGAAGAACAACAATATCAAGTACCCCAGAGCTCCCAGAGACTAAACCACCAGCCAAAGAGTACACACAGAGAGACCCATGGCTCCAGCTGTATATGTAGCAGAGGAATGCCTTATCTGGCATCAGTGGAAGGAGAGGCCTTTGGTCCTGTGGAGGCTTGATGCCACAGTGTAGGGGAATGCCAGGGCAGTGAGACGGAAGTGGGTAGGTGGGTAGGGGAGCACCCTCATAGAAGCAGGGAGGAGGGAGAGTGGGATAGGGTTTTGCAGAGGGGAAACCAGGTAGGGGGATAAAATTTTAAATGTAAATAAACCAATAAAAAAATAAAATAAATGCAAAATCAAAGCATCTGCCTAGAGAAGAATAAAATCTCAATAGAAATTGGTCTTCTACAATCATCTTTTATACTATTTGATGTGGCAATGAAGAAGGATTTGAAACATATGATCTTCAAGTATCTGAGAGGAAAAGGAGAGAAAAGAAAAGAAAACAAGAAAAGAAGAAGAAAGGAAAGAAAAAATCTAGTCTCTGATGAGATAATAGGGTTGGATATGGGAGAGCAGGGTATCATTTCAACTCAAGGAAAGCCATCCTTCTGGCTTTCATTGGTTTCTATATCTTGCTTTTAAACACCTCTGAAGGAATTTTGGGAACAAATGCATTACCATGGGGGTGTGCAGGCATTCACATACTAATCCCAAAGTGTGCCCTGATCAGTCTCAGGATTGCACTGAACAGGAACATATACAATTCATGCCTGGCCCCCTCAAGCTGTTTTGCTCAGGCATTTTTTGGCCTCACCAGTCCTTATTTACCCCTTGGTGTAAGCTTAGGAATGGTACTTTTGCCTGTGGCTTTGACATTCTCTCTAGACTACTTCTTCAAATGGAGCAGGACTTTGAGGGCTTTATTCCTAACCAAGGTACAGTATGCACCATGCAAACACTTGCAGCTGTTACTCAAGTGCTTCCAATGTGCCTGCCTTATCTCTCTGTGAAACTGAAAAGGACTTGTGGCAATGACCTTGTTTGTACTTCAAAAAAAAATGTGTATGCACATGTGAAGTGGAAACTTAAGAGTTCTTTGGAAAGTCAGTTGTGTTGGATGGTGCTTTGCTGGGGTAAACACTATGAAGGAGTGTTTTCCTGAAGCAGACACAGGTGAAAGGCTAAGGCAGACTCGTGAAGGAATGTTTCACTGAAGCAGACACAGGAGAAAGAATGTTATGCTAAAGCAAGCATGGGAAACTACCTGTGTTGAAGGAGTCTTTGCTAACAACAGGTATGTATTGGTCCCCCTTACATTTTGTAGTTGAGCAGCATTTGTCCAGACTCCATATAGAAAACCTCACCAAAAAACTTCTGGTGGTGAGCTGCAGTTTCTGGCTGCTTCTGAGGTCCCTACTTAGTGCCACTGTTGCTGATTCTTGTTTGCTATCCGGACTCTACTGTACTAGACTGCTGGTGTATCTGTGAAGTGATTGCGAGTGGATCTAGCTGCCACTGCTAACCTGTGAATTAAATTGTCAATTTCCAGACAACACAGATAGAAGTTGCTCCACAGAACCTTGCTAAACAGGTCCACTTCCTCCTTATCCTTTCTTTTCCACTACTTCTGGTGGGTGGAGGACTATAAGGGAGGTTAAAGTGTTTAAGAACCATCATTAAAAATAGGATTTCTTTTTAAAAAATGAAAGTTACATGTGTGTAACTTTAGGGCACACCATGGTCATGCAGGAATCTATGGATGTATGAAAAGGGCATTGGATCCCTGGAACTGGCTGAAGTTACAGGCAGTTGTGAGCTACTATGTGGGTGCTATGCTAGGAACCTGGGTTCTGAGCAAGAGCAAGAAACGAAAGGGTTTTTTTTAAACCCCTGAGCCATTTCTCCAGCCCCATATACTTTTAAAAAAAAACAACCAAATAAATCAACTAACCAAACAAACAAAAACAGGTTCTCACTGTGCAGCTCTGACTGACCAGTAACTTGATATTTAGACTAGGCTAGTCTCAAACTCACAATAATCTATCTGATCCTTCCTCCCATATGCTGGGATTAAAGGTATGTACCATCCATGTACTTCTTATTGTCATCTTCTATTGTAACATGCTCAGAGAGGGAGTTCTTGAAGATGCCAAGCATATTCATTAATGAAAATTACCCTAGGATGCTGAAGAGATAGATGGCTTAGAGGTTAAGAATGCTAGGTGATCTTCCCAGGAACATAGATTCCATAG
>NC_045030.1:161450582-161453668 GCF_008632895.1 Mastomys coucha
AAGACAACTACAACATCATCTCAAAAGAAATAGCTGAGCCCAGCATGGTAGCACACCCCTATTTAACTACAAATCTCTAGAAGCTGATGTAGGGTATTAAAGTGGTAAACGGTAGAAAAGTAGACATTCCACCAAGTTGCTGCAAATGACTATTCCTTAAATAGATCTTCAAATCAATTTAATATCAGAGACTGGTAAGTTAAAATTTATTCTCAGAGGAGAAGGGGAGAGGAGATGGGAAGAGGGGCTGTGTGGGGGTGTCAGGTAGGGGGACCTGGAGGAGAGGGGGGCTGTGATCAGGATGTAAAGTGAGTAAATAAATACACTAATGGAAAAAAATCTATTATTGAGGGCTAAAGAGATGGCTCAGTAGCTAAGAACAATTTTTGCTTTTTCAGAGGACCTGAGTTCAGTTCCTAGCACACATGACAACTGGCTCAGTAATGCTATCAATGGACAGATGCTTCTGGCCTCTGGTGACACCTGCACTTATGTGCACATATCCACAAGCATACACATATACCTACATATGAGTAAAACATAAAACAGTAAGTCTTTTAAAATTTACGGTTGGCTGTGAATGATGATTCATATATTTAATCCCATTTTAGAGGCAGAGGCAGGAGAGTTTCTGAGTTCAAAAGCAGCTTGATCTACATAGTAATTTGCAGGACAGCCAGTGGTGCATAGAGAGATCCTATCTCAGAACTAAACAAAACACTGTTGATATCAACTATATAGCCTCTAAAATGGCTACACTGAATATGTCACAGAGCAAGCTCTGACAGTGAGTTCATGGAATCACAAGCTAAATCAATTTTAGAAAAGTATTCACAAATTCCTAACACAAATGAATCCTGTGAGTCAACAACTTGAATCCTTGGTTTATCCTCCAGAGAAATGCAGATATGTGTTCATTCAAAGGAGGTTTTAGAATAATTATAGTAGTTAAAAATCTAACAACCTTTCAGTATAACGATTCACAAGACATCCACATCCTCTGAATGGAATGTGACTCCGGAATGAATGATTACAATACTCTCATCAATAACAGGATGCAGACTTTACAAATAAAAGGTAGAGTAAAAAATACCAAGCAGAAGAGCACACAAGAGAGCAGTGATGGCTCATATCTATAATCTCACCACTTAGGAGGTTGAGGCCAGAGGGATGTAAAAAAAATTGAAGGCCACCTTGAGGTAGCTACATGACCAATACTAAGCCAGGGCTATATATTTTTAAAACCCACAGAAAGGAAATAAAGAGGGAGGAAGAAAGAAGGGGTGGGAAGAGAGAAAAATTGAAAGAAGTGGAGGTGGAAGAGAGAAGAGACAAGAGACAAGAAAAGGTGAGCTGAGATGATAGGAAGGAAATGTGAAAACAGTAGTTATTGTACAGGGGAATCTGAGGAGGTCTTCTCTAAGGAGATGCTAGTATGCGATTTTATTTTTAACCTGAGTGTTGGTTATATGGATGTGCTCAACTTGTAAGTACTGAGTTATGCAATAAAAATACGTCCTCTTTGCCTTATGTGGACCATTTTAAATCATAAAGTTACATTTTTGGTGGATTTAAAAGTAATAAAATATATTTCAATTGGCAATATTTTGCTTGGTTTCCAGGTAGTGATTTCTGGTTTGCATACTATGTTGATAACGAAAGTCATCATTCCCCAGAGGGAGAAATCTCTAACGAAAGAACAGCTGGTCTGTTCAGACTGTCACAAAAACCCTTCAATTCTCCAGTACCAGTTCACCACCTCCAGTCTTTTGCTAAACACACCGGAACATGTCATTCTTTACACAGAGCGCGGAGCACTTGAGAACTGCAAAGAAGACTTTCACAAACAGGAAAGCAAACTAAAAGTGAAGTTGCAGGTCTGAGAGCACATACTCAATTCACTGGAAGGTTGCACAGGCCTCAGTATTAATGGGCCACCCTCTCCAACTCCAGGCTGAAATTCTAGCTCCTGAGAAGTTGCAACTGGACTGGATGGGGGTCTGGGGTCTTTAAGAGATGGTAGAGTGCCAATGAGTGGATCGGGATCTGTGGTAGTTGGAATGAGAAATGCCCCCCATAGTCTCTGATATTTGAATAATTGAGTCCCGGTTGGTGGTGGTACTGTTTGGTAGGGTTAGATGGATGAAATACATTATCAAGGGCACACTTTGAGATTATATAGCCTCTCCATACTTCCAGTTAGGTCTCTCTCAGCTTCTAGCTCCTCCTACTATGCCTGCTGCCTGTTGCTATGCTTCACTTCCATGATGAACTCATCCCTCTGGAACCATAAGCCAAAATAAATCCTTTCTTCCTTCAGTTGCTTATTTCCATGGCATTTTATCACAGCAAGAGAAAAGTAACTAATACAGGGTCCTAGACAACTCCCTTTCCTGGTAGACTTTGTAGAAGACACAAAGTCACAATCTGGGCACAAAAAGCAGGTATTAGGCAATAGCAAGTCTTACTGCTCTTGACCTGGGAATTCCCAACCTTTCAATCAATGTTTATTTGTGACAATGAATCAAACACAGGAAGACAACTGGAATAGTGGGCCTATCACCACTCTAAGCACACAGCTGCCTCCTGTACTTGTTAGGAATGAGAAAAATAGGTAGAATACACCATTTCTAAAACGTTTCTAACTCACAACCCATGGTCTGCATGTGGCTGGGGTTAGCTATGAATTCAGCCCAATGAAAACCATAACCTTACTAAAATATTATGAGACTTACAAAGAAGTACGTCCTTTGTAAGTCAATTGCATGTTTTTCAATGGTAAACTTTGTAGGCAGCAATGTGTTATTGCAATGTGAAAGGTTGCTCGTGTCTATAAACTGACCATCCGAGGATAAAGAAGTAGTAAATCTACAGCAAAAGCAGCAAGGATCCTCCCATAAAAACATGCTTCTGTGAGCCTGACATGAATTCAGTGGTGGGGGAGATGTTTATTAATTTTCTTTGGGGCCAGTTGTGTCCTTCAGAATACAAGAATGCACTGATTGGTGCAGCAGTATATCAGAACCATAACTTAGCATTTGCTTCATAATTATACAGCACATTTTGTTTGTCCACTAGTTACAAGC
>NC_045030.1:161454143-161465967 GCF_008632895.1 Mastomys coucha
GAGCATAATTATGAAAGAGCATGAAGGCTCCCTCTATCATTTTCTGATCTCTCTCCTCTGATTTTCCCATCCACATCTTCTTTAGTAGGCATATACTGAGGTGATGTCTAATGAGCTTTATATAATCCCTTCCCAATAAGACCTGGACTTTGCTTCTAATAGTCTAGCTGTTATCCAACCTGTGGCCAGTGATGCAGGCATGGCTATAAATGAAGGCCCACACTAAATTGTAAGTTTACTTTAAAATTACATTTGTTTGGGTTTTTGTTTTTTATGTTTTGTTTTGTTTTTTTGCAAATAACTTGATTGCACAGTTTTTGAGAGTGAGACTTGGAGATGACAACATCGTGTCAGTATGCCAAAACTCTGGACACACCTGTTAGTATTTGCCAAAGGCAGCAAGAAATTTTGGAAGTTCAACTTGGCAGGTGTTATAGAGGTTTACTTCTTGAACCTTTAAAAATGAACCAATGTAAAAATTAATTAGTCTCTTTTTAAACACTGGGATGTAGGTCTCAGGAGATGATTCAGAGGTTAAGAGCATTTGTTCCTCTTACAGTGGACTTGGGTTCAGCCCCCAGCACCCATATGGCTGCTCACACTTGTACATCTCCAGTTCCAAAAGACTGAATGAATGCCCTCATTTAACCAATGAGGTCTCTAGACACACACTCTGTGCACATAAGCACATGAGGGCTAAACACTCATACACATAAAATCAAATAAATAAAGTTTATAAAAGTGGTCTGACATGTAGTAAGAGGACCTTGGGTGAGCCTGGAAAAGGGTGGCATGGGAAGAAATGAAGCAGGCCTCTTGGAGTTACAATGGTCCCACTGTACTGTTAAGAAAACAAAACAGAAAATAATCCTATGGATCTTGCTTGGTCCATAGAATGGCACCAAGAAACATATCTGCACACACCAGGAGTGTTTTGAAGAGCACCACAAGATATGAATGAAACTCAAATGACATATTCAAGGCATCTCCTTATCTTGCTCTGTAATTTAGACGTGAAATAGTGCATGAAGACCTATGTATTGGAATTTGGTCCTCAGCTTGTGGTACTATAGGAAAGTGGTAAAATATTTAAAGAGTAAGAGTTAATGGAAGTCTTTGAGGACCCTTAAAGGACAGTGAGAATCCATATCTCTCCTCTTCCTCCTCCTCTTCTTTCTCCCTCTCTTTGTCTCTCTGTCTCTTACTCTCTCTCCTTCTTTCCCTCTTCCTCCCTCTCTCTCTGTCTCTCTGTTTCCCTCTCTCCTTCCTCCCTCCATCTCTCCTTCTCTCTATCTCTGTCTGTCTCTCTGTCTCCTGTCTCTCTCTATCTCTGTGTCTCTCTGTGTGTCTGTCTCTGTCTCTGTCTTCATCTCCTTCTCCCTCTTCCTCCCTCCCTTCCTCCCTCCCCTCTCTCCCCCCACTGTTTCCTGTATGCCATGAATTGAATGGCTTTACTTCACCATGTGCCTTTAACTATGGTATGCTGACAAAAGCATGGACTAAAAGAGTTTGCCTAACCATGAAAAGAACCCCCCAAAACTATGAGGTGAGACCTTTTCTCTTTTTACATTGGTTGTCTCTTGTACTTTATTATAGTGATAGAAAGCTGATTAACACTTGTTCCATTTTGGAAAGTGAGATATTCACATCACTCTCTTTCTTCAGACAGCTATAGGCTGATTTCTCCAGAGCCTTAAAAAGAATTGCCTATTACTGTCTGATAATTTAATAACAAAACAGTAATGACCTTAATAGACGCCTATTTTAGAAACATAAATGTTCCAGTAAAAACCATCAGTATTTTTCCAGCTGTTTTTCTGAATTGCTTGTCATAAGGGAAAACAAGAAACAGACACAAAATAATTCAGTGATCACATGTTTGAGACATGGAGAAAGGCAAAATTAAATAAATTTCAGTACTTCGAGAGTTTTAGAGACTTTAACACCCTAAAGAACTGTTTTATCTTCATTTTATTTTGCAGATGTGTTTTGTGTATATGTGGATTTCACAGGTTATGTCCCTAAGAACACACACATGAGCATTTTATACATATACATATAAAATATATGTATGTAAATAACTAGAATATACTCAAACATAAGGCTGTCTATAAATGATAGTAGTTATAGTCATAGTTATTATATAACAATGGCTTTAAAGATGGATTTTTTCCTATAATTTTTATATTATAAGTGATGTTTAAAATGTTATAAAAATTAAGAGTCAGTATTTATCTAAATAAACTCAGTTAAAAGTTTAATTGATTTAAACCATTCATAATATAAACACACAAATTAATTCTGTTCATATTCAAACAATACTAATATGCACAGGTTTCTGTAAGACTTTTAATCTCCACCATATTTAAATTAAAATCTTCACCATATTTAAATACACATCTTCACATCTTTAGCTCTATAGTTGCTATGTGGTAGATTCACATAAAACCTTTGTTAAGCTGAACTCTAAACCAACCTCTATTGAGTAAAAAATTTTTTTTTATGCAATAGTATCATAATCAAAGTCAATCATTGAACCTAGATCGATGGCAAACTGACAGGTTCTATTCTTTAATTTTATCGATTTTATACATGTATATGAATGTACACATAAAAATGTGTGTATGAAAAAGACTAGAAGATACTCAAACATAAGGTTATCCTCCCATCCAAGTTTTCCCAGACTTCCCTTCTCTCTCCCCTCCCAAACACATTCTCACTATGTACTTCTGGCCCTTCTTGAACTCATTAACCTTTCTTTCTATTTTTTTTTGTTTGTTTTTGTTTTTTGGTTTTTTGAGACAGGGTTTCTCTGTGTTGTCCTGGCTGTTCTGGTACTCACTCTGTAGACCAGGCTGGCCTTGAACTCAGAAATCCACCTGTCTCTGCCTCCCAAGCACTGAGATTAAAGGCGTGCACTATCACCCCTCGGCCTCATTAACGTATCTATCCCCTCTACTTCTTGCATACTTACATACAGGGAATAATATTAGGAGATCTTTGACATTAAGGAGTTGTGCTCTTCAATTTTAAAGAGTCTATGGTACATATTCTTCTTTCTGATTAGAATCTCAATTATGCTAAAAATTAAACAGAAGGAATAATATTATTTTAAAATATATGCATATATGTATGTATGTATGTTAGTATATGCCATATGAGTGCAGGTGAAGACAGGTAAGAAAAGGGCATCAGACTCTTGGAACTGGAGTTACAGGAGGTGATGAGTCACCCAAAGTGGGTTCTGGGAACCATTTTCAGGTCCTTTGGAAGAGCAACATGTGCCTTTTACTATCCAGTCTTCATTCCACCCCCAGAATTTAATGTCCTATAAGGAGCTTTCCTAGGCGGATGAGAGGGAAGCCATGAGAAAGAGAAATAATGAAGTTGTACTGGTTGGTTTTGTGTGCCAACTTGACATAGGCTGCAGTTATCACAAAGAAGGGAGCTTCAGTTGAGGAAATGCCTCCATGAGATCCAGCTGTGGGGCATTTTCTCAATTAGTGATCAAGGGGGTAGGGCCCCTTGTGGGTGGTGCCATCCCTGGGCTGGAAGTCTTGGGTTCTATAAGAGAGCAGGCTGAGCAAGCCAGGGGAAGCAAGCCAGTAAGGAACATACTTCCATGGCCTCTGCATCAGCTCCTGTTTCCTGACCTGCTTGAGTTCCAGTCCTGACTTCCTCTGGTGATCAGCAGCAATGTGGAAGTAAGCTAAATAAACCCTTTCCTCCCCAACTTGCTTCTTGGTCATGGTGTTTGTGCAGGAATAGAAACCCTGACTAAGACAGAAGTCACTCCAAGTTGCCAGTGGATAAAACCATGGCCTGATGAGTACTTGACAAAAACTGATCAGCTCATATGCAATTGAAAAGAAATTTACTGAAAGACCTCCCAGTGTTTGTGGCTTCTGGGAAAAAATGAGAATTGAAAAAGGAAAGAAACATTAGCTCATAAGAGAAGAAAATATTAACATTAACCTCATCTCAAATACAACTCACAAGCTGTGTCTGCAGGCAACTGAAAAGTGAGTGCCACTGTGAAAAGCTTCCTCATGTTCTCAGGGGCCTTGGGATACGAGGAACATGGTTCTTGCTGGCAGGGAAACACTGTTCCTGTGCAACTATGCTCTGCAAAACGTGACTAACTTCTTGAAAAGAGCAAAGTGAGGGGGTGGCTAGGATGGTGGGTTGGGAAGGGGGCTTTAAATAAGCAGGCATTTAAATGAGAAGTAAGGCAAATAACTATACAACTCAGTAAATTAAAGCTGATATTCTTTTAGAAATACATTCAGGTGCTCCATGCTTTGATATTGCTTAGCTTCTATTCCAGAACTTCAGGACAATAGTATATTAGCCCTCTATCCTTCCTTAAAAAAGCAGCTGGGGCCAAGCTGGGTGGCACACTTTGAATCCCAGTACTCTGGAGTCAGAGGAAAGTGGATCTGTATGAGTTCAAGGTCAGCCTGTTCTGCATAATGAGTTCCAGGCCAGTAAAGGCTACATAGTAAGCCCTTGTCTCAAAAGGAGGAGGAAGAGGAGCAGGAGGAGGAAGAGGAGGAGAAGGAGCGGTGAGGAGGGGAGGGGGTAGGAGGAAGAGGAGGAGGAGGAAAGCTATCAAAAATACATCCTGAAAAGGACATGCTCATACATTTGATTCAAGTTACAGTTCTCAAATTTTCACTCTATAAATAACTTCCAGAAGTCGTAAAAGTTGCCTCTTTTTCTTCTTTAAGCAGAAACTGCCCGTCCCTTCCATGTGTGTTGGTCTTTTCTTGTGGTCTCAGAATACACTGTGCTTTCACCTTCATTATTATATGTTAGAGAAGTTCCCCCAGAGAGACCTGTGTTTAATGCATCTCTTCTCATATGTGTCCATAGATTACTTTCTCTTTTAGCATGCCATGAAAACCACCATTGGCAGTGGAATGTCAGTCAAAACCAAGAATACTCCTAGTAATGCCATCTAAACAAAGACATAGGAATCTTCTTAAGACTTTGCATGCATGAATGAATTTCTCAAAAAAAAAAAATTAACTGGAAAAAACCAAGGGGCACTACGTATACCATCACCAAAACAATAATTCTTTGAAGAAAGCATGCAGAAATGATGAGAACATGACTCAGTACATAGATTATTTGCCTAGCATGTACCAGGCCCTGGGTTTGATCCTTAGCATGTGATAAACAGGGAATGGTGGTACATGCCTGTTACACTACCTCTTGGAAGGTAACAGCAGGAGTAATACCAATTAAAGATCATCCGTCACTACATAGTAAGTTCATGGGCAGCATGAGCTACAAAAACAGCCTCATAACAGGACTGTCCGCATTTATGGACATTATAGATAGTAAAAGCCATTCAAAGCATTAAGGTTAGCCATAGTGAGTCTGTATCTTAGTAACTGGAAGGAGGAAATAGAGCTTGCTAACTAGCAGAGGGGAGAAAAAAAGAAATATAGAGATGGTAAATAATATTATTGCCTGCTCCTCACTGAGTTCAATGCCCTAATTTTTGCAGCTCTCAGAGAAAGAAACATATTACTGATTGGAAGAATATGGTGCATGGTCTCTGAGAGTTTCCAAAAATAATTGGTTCAGCAACAATTTTTCAAACCAAAAGAATGGAACTTCTCCACCAATGTGTTCATGGTCTGAATAGCACATTAAGGTATAATACATCTTTGATTTTACTTTGCATTAAAGTCCTGGGATGTAAAGGGATTCATATTGCCAAGTGGATTTCTATTGTAGCAAAAAATTGTTGTTAACAGGTCTCTATTTTAAAACTCTAGTTGCAGAATAAATCTCAATTCATATGCCCAACAACCGAATGAATGACCTCAATAGGAAAGTTCACCACTGCAGATGTTTACAAAATAAATTAAATCATCAGGTTGTGACTGGAGAACTGGCATGGCTTAATCCTACCACAGCTTGAATGAAAAACATTATATAATAAAGCAAAATACAGGGAAATCATTTTTCATTGGTGCCAATAATTGAGATGTATGGGGTCATATATACAAACCTCATTGTCTATTGGATTGCAAAACATGGCCCACTCTAGTTGCATACATTTTACTACCATTTCAAG
Organism: Mastomys coucha; assembly: GCF_008632895.1. NCBI lineage: Eukaryota > Metazoa > Chordata > Mammalia > Rodentia > Muridae > Mastomys > Mastomys coucha. Next base: position 161,460,235 of record NC_045030.1, read on the forward strand.
GGGCTGGATAACTGGAGCTTTATGTTCAAGTACAAAAATGGACACAAGCAACTCTTTTTAAGCAGATTTTATTTTTCAAAGTAGTTATTATGAAGGGACTGGAAGTATTTCCTAGTGGAAGAACATGTGCTTAGCATGTTTGATGACAAAGGTTCAAACCTCAGTATCTAACACACCCACACAACCCAAATAACCTTTTACAAACTATTTATTATAATGGTTGTGAAATTTTATTCATTCTTCTGTAAAAGGAAATATCCTGAAACTGGCAATAATATGTACAGATATTGCAAGAGACAGATACATTGTTAAGGGAGGGGAAAGGGGGAATTTCTGTGGACTGAGAAGCAGTTTTTGCAATCAAAACACTGTGGTTAGAATACCCTTATCTTAGTCACCCGTGTAAAATAGCCCTCTCTTAACAGATAAAACAACCTGGGCATGCAGAAGCTACAATTAAAGCTAGTTCTCAACTTTTCCCTGACTTGGGCCTCCAGTTTGAATGAAGTTGGAAAGACTAAGAACTGTATGCTTCCCAATTTCCCCCTAAATGTGGCTCCATGAAATAACACTTCACGAATTTCATCACAATCAGATGCCCATTGTCTCTGCCATGGAAACCTGGGGAAAGACTCTCTTGGAACATACCCCACCTGAGACTAATTATGCAAAACCCCCCTCCTAGAGACATTTGGCAAAAATTTCTGGAGACATATGAACCTGATAAAAGCATAAAAAGTGGGAACTCATGTGGTATCTGGTAGGCACATGCCAGGGATGTTGCTAATCATCCTCCAAGACATATGACACCTCTATGACAAAGAATGAGCTAGGCTCTAAGGACAGTTCTGGGTTGACAGATATTGTGAGAGATCATTGCATGTAGTGGACTCAATCATTTGATAATTAAACCAATTTATTTTTATTTATGCAATTTATGTTGATGCTGGTAGGCTACAAAAGATACTTTTACAACATCTTTCTTTTACAATCTCATTCCTGATTTGGGGAGGGAGTATAAACTTTGAGGTCCTTGAAAGAAAAAAAGGTGTTGGATCTTTAGAAGATGTTTTGGTATCAGAATGAAGAGAAGGAATTCTGAGTAACTTTGTTAAGAAGACTCGATTAACATCTGACTCTTCATGGCCCAACAAGTCACATTCCTATAGAATCCATTCTTGTTGAGTGTGGATGGAAAATATGACTTGTTCCTAACAGACAATGGAAACATTGGTAGGATTACTCCCATCATGATGTTACATTAAGACTCTGTCTTATGGTAGGCAGTGGTGGTGCATGCCTTTTAATCCTAGCACTGGAGGCAGAGTTGGACAGAGTCAGGTGGACTTCTGTGAGTTCGAGGCCAGCCTGGTCTACAGAGGGAGTTCCAGGATGGCCAGGGCTATACAGAGAAACCCTGTCTCAGAAAACAAAACAACAGAAGACTTTGTCTTACAAAGACTGCATTGAGAATACTGCTGCTGGTGGTGAAGAAACAAGCTGCCTTATGGGCTTCTGTCTGCCCATCAGCCACAAGTCTGGTAACTTTGGGAAGCTTCTATGGCTTGAGGGTAGCTGCTTCTCAACAGTCAGTAAGACACTGTTCTGGCTGCTTTTGTGTCAACTTGAAATTCCTATATGTCATCCAGCAGTAGGGCATTTTCTCAAGTAATGATCAATAATAAAGGGCTAAGTGAATTGTGAATTGTTTCATCCCTGGGCTAGTGGTCCAGAGTTCTAAATGAAATTAGGCTGAGCAAGACAGAGAGAATAAGCCAGTCATAAGCAGGACCCCTCCATGGCCTCTGCATCAGCTCCTCCTTCCAGGTTCCTTCCCTGTTTGAATTCCCATTCTGAGTTCCTTTGGTAACAGAAAGCAATGTGGAAATATATAGTAAATAAACACTTTCCTCCCAAAATTGCTTTTTGGCCATGGTGTTTCATTGAAGCAATACAAACCCCAAGTAAGACATGCACCAAGACCTCAATCCTATCACTACAAGGGTTTCTACTAATACCATGCCAAGCAATATACCAAGCAACAGCTTGGCAAGACATCCTTTCCCAGTCACCATTCAGATGAGACCAAAGCTTAGACTGACACAAAACCTACAAGCTTATAAGGCCTTGAGCAGTATCTAGTTAAGCTGCACTTAAATACGAGGGTGACTGTAACAATCCACTAACATTGTGGCAATTTGTTACTGGGTGACAGAAATGAACACTTCACGGGCAAGTATGTTTGCAGAGCTAAACATTCTACTTTGTTGGTCTGACTTCCTAAATGACACACAGAGAGAAAGAGGGAGAGATACAGAAGTATGGGAGTGATGCTCAGAATTAGAAGCACTATACAATGGCATCCAGAAGCTGGTTGGGTGCAATGAATCAAAGGGAACCAAACAGAAGTCTGCAGAGCTTCCAGATCTTACCCTCACACATTTTTTTTCTAGAAAGGGTTTCAGTGGTTCCTAAGTATTAAACATATGGAAAGTTCCTTTTCTTTTATAAATATTTTAACTAAAAGTATTTTTGTGTGTGTGTTTGTGTGTGTGTGTGTATGTGTGTGTGTGTATGTGTGTGTATTGCACAAGAGTACAGGTTCCTTTAGAGGCCAGAAGTTCATGTTGGAACCCCTGTAGCCCGAGTTCAGGTGGTTGTGAGCTACCTAATGTGGTATTGGGAAGCAAACACAGGGTCTCTTCAAGAGCAACATATGTTCTTAACTGCTGGACCATCTCGTCAGGCCCTGAGAAGTATCTTTCTTTTCTTTTTCTCCTTTTAAGGCAAGACTGACTCTGTAGCTCATGATGACCCGAAACATATGATCCTCCTGCCTCAGTTTCTCAAGTGAAAGAGATTCTTTTTCATTAAAAATAATCCCCCTTTCCCCAGACACCAAAATTGATGTAGGAGAGTGGATCTCAACCTTCCTATTGCTTCCACCCTGTAATATAGTTCCTCATCTTATGGTGACCCTCACCCATAAAATTTTGTTGCTATTTTATAGCTGTAATTTTGCTAGTGTTATGAATCACAATGTAAGTATCTGATATGTAGGATTTCTGATATGCAATCCCAATGTGGTAATGACCAAAAGGTTTCAAACCTCTGGTGTAGGATTTGCACAGGGAAGGTGGAAATTTCAAGAAAACAAATTTCTCAGTTTTTACCTCAAAAGTCCCCATACTTTTCCTTGGGGCCTTTAGAGACCTGCATATAAAACAAAAATGTGTGTCACATTTAGGTTTCCAAGATGAGGGTGCAAAGACAAAGTAAATCAAATGAAGACTTCTGTCAGTGCTATGTACTATTAAGGAAAGTGGTGGTTACTGGGGAGAGATACAAAGCAAAGTCCCCATCCAAAGCATGTAAATCAACAAAACACAGTTGTAAGGTTTAAAGAGAAATATTTGTAGAGAAAACAATAAATCAGTATAGAAAAGGTATATTAAGGCAATAATGAGAGTATTTGCTCAAGGAAACAAAATAGTTCAAACTCTGATGGAAGTAAAAAAAAATTTTTAATTCTATAAAATCCAAAGAAGTGGCCAGAGTCAGTGGTAGACACTATGCTCAGTTCAACCTGAAGCACCTAAATAAATGACTGAAATCATAACAAGGCTTTGTTTAACACATGCAAAAACATGGGTTTGTTCTCACACACTGCCAGAAAAAATATCATAAAAAATGAGAAAAAAGTAAATAAGAAACAAAAGTGAAGCCCCACATGTGATAATGCCTCCAATCTCACTATTTGTGGGATTAAGGTACAAGGGTTGCCTGGAATTATAAGGCAGCCAGGTAGGATGTAACTTGGGGAAGGGAAAAACAAAAACAACAAAAAACAAAAAGTAGGCAACCTGAGTTCAATCTCTGGAAGCCACGTGGTAGGAAAAGAGAACTTATTGAATTAGCCCGTGACTGCTGTATATACACTCCATATGCATACACACATACACACACATAGAGACAATAAATAAAAATAAATAAGTACAAAAATATGTTTAAGGGTTCATACCAAAACAACATGAGAAATACCATGGGAAGAAATGGGTTCTGGAATTAAGAAACATGCTGTTTTGTTTACTAATGGAATCAGAGACAGGGTTACCTTACTCAGAAAACAAAAACTTGAAGTGACTTGAATATTCCAAGGCTGCCAGTGGTGAAAGATGGAAAAGGAAACATAGCGGAAAAAAGAGCAAACAGAGTCCAGAAAAGGCCCTGTCAGAGATGCAGGGGAAAACTTGAGGATGCAAGCAACAAGTTTCTAGGAGAAAGGTAGTAGTGGTCACATGCTACAAAACAAACAAACAAACAAGTCGGGAGATAGAGTGGAGAGAAAGCTGTAAAGGCCTCCACTGTGGTTTGTGGTGCATCAATGATCCTAGAATACCAGGGGCTGAGAAATGGAGAACAGAACTTTTCAGGTGGAAATGAGCATCACAGGCGATTTCAACTAAGATAGGTTTTTGAAAACTGGCATTTATTTATTGTGTGTTTTTGTGGGCATGCATGAACCACAGTGTGCATGCAGATGTCAGAGGGCATCACGAGGGAACTGGTTTTCTCGTTCCATCATATGGGTTCTGGGAATCAAACTCAGCTCATCAGGCTTGGCAGCAAGTGTCTTTTCCCATGAGACATCTTGGCAGCCTCTCAACTAAGATTATTAAACCCTTTACTCACAACCACCCTTGCTTCAGAAAGGTGGGTCATTTTTAAAACTAATCTGTAGAGCCTTTCCCACAAAGTTTGTCAGAAGACATCAGACTATCCTACAAACTTTTCCAACAGGGCAAGATCACCCCACCCCCACCCCACTCTCACTGCCTTTGATTGATGTCTCAGCGGGTAAAAACACCAACTATTCTTCCAAAGGTCCTCAGTTCAAATCCTAGCAACCACATGGTGGCTCACAACCATAATTAGATCTGATGCCCTTTTCTGGTGCATCTGAAGACAGCTACACTGTACTCATATACATAATAATAAATCTTTGAAAAAAAAGAATATGACACATTCATGCTCTCTGCCATATTACCCCGTTTAAGGAGGAGTAATGTTCCAAAGGAACCCATCCCTTTGGGAGTCAAACAACACTTTCACAGTGCTAGAAGACCATTGGATAATAGAGATATTTACCTTACAACTCATAACAGTATGAAAATTAGAGTCATGAAGTAGCAACATCATAATTTTATGGTTGGGAGTCACCACAGAGTAAGGAAACATTAAAGGGTCACAGCATTAAGATGATTGAAAACCACTGCTCTTGCATCTGAGGCAGGCGGAGCTAAGGTTCAAGGCCTTTCTGGGCTACATACAGAGTGAGTTCAAAGCCAGCCTGGACAATTCAGTTAAACATTATCTCAAAATAAAAAGCAAAATGAGGACACCCAGTATCAGAGGTGAGGAGGACACAAATTCTGTCCCAACACCGGGAATAACTGGGACTAGCAGGACCCAGGCACATAGGAATTTCACCAGCCCAGTGGCTTGGGTTGCTGGTACCCTGAACAGACCTTGGGCACAAACTCTGCAGCTAGTCCCAAAACACTCAGAGGAAGCTGCACTCCCAGGTGCTCTAACAAGCTTAGGGTCACAGGATCCCAGTATCACAGGACCACAGACACAGCTTTACTCTGAAGAGTTCTGACAAAACCAGGATCACAGGAAGGACAGGCTCCAGTCAGATTTAGCGAGGGCAGGTAGCACTAGAGATAACCA
>NC_045030.1:161468704-161470763 GCF_008632895.1 Mastomys coucha
TGGGATGGGGTTTGTAAGAGAACAACAAAGAGTAAGACTGAATGCTTTGCTTAACGTTTGTAACTCTTGTATTAAGTTACTATAGTAAAAGCCAAGATTTTAAACTCTACTAAATACAAAAGAAACAAACGAACAAACAAAACCACTGTATATATTTATGTTCATTTAAGAAAATATTAATAGTGATGTATTATTTTGAAATATATAGTTAATATGTTTGGAGTTATTTAAAATTTATATTGAGAAAAATGTATGTATTTTCAGTATTGCCGTAGACAAGCAACTACATAAGTCTGTTAAATTGATTGTTGTTTTATATCAAACAACTTTTATAATACTCATTTTTATTGTTATATTTCATAAATTTTAAAGAATATGACAAAAAGATATTATAGGTATTAAAGGGGGAGTCTCTGGGAGGAGTTGGGGTACAAAAGGAAAACAAGAATGTGAATTAATTCTATTTACTTAAAATATGTTTTTAAATGTTAACAAATTCAGATAAACTGAAATCATGTAACTTTTCTCATCATAATGCAATAAAACTTAAAAAAAAAGAAAAAAGTTAAATGAGACATGGAGTTATAATTCAGTAGCATACTTATTAGCAGGTACTGGCGCCTGGATTCAATTTACTGAAAACAAAACAAAGCAGAACAAACATGCAACAAAACCCTGCACTTCTACTGCCTCTCCAGAGAGGGCAAGCCGAGTGAAGACAGTCTGTTGTTGTAGGGATCAAGTACTTTATTCGTGGCATGCATCTGATGTGCTTCAGCCAGTTTCCCATAACACTGAAAAATGTTTCTAATTCTCTATCCTGAGTAATAAGAAAACATTCCTATGACTACATTTCAAAGAGCAAAATCAAGCAAAAGTTTCAAGAAAGATGCAACGAATAATTTTCTGAAATATTTAATGGGAAACAAAGGCCAAAACAGGGGTAAAAATGAGGAAAGGAGAGACCTTGAAAACTGAGGGATGGCTTATTTACTATTCCATCTCCAATCTTTCAGTACTCTACAATCAAGACCTATGTGGAACTCAGCTCTCCCCAGGCTGAAGCTAGTTCAACAACCTATGGACTGTGGTTGCCTTGATGCTAATTTTCAATTATAAATAAAGTCGGAGAAGCAACATGTTGCTCAATACTTATTGATGAGCTCTGGCCAGAAAAGCTAACTTCATACTGGGGAGGTAGAAAGTACTAACAGCCCAATTAGTAGAGAGATTATCTTGTTCCCCTCACCTCAGCATTGCATAAGCCCAAAGTAACACGCACCTGTAATCCTAGTGGTGCAGGCAAGAGGTTCAAAGTCAGCCCAGGCTACATAAGAAAAGATATAAGAGGAAGATGCAAGAGAGCTAATTTTCTCCTGATGTTGATATTGGTTGGGCTGGCAATGGCATCATAGGCCACTTGCTGCTGCCTATTCATTTTCTCAGTTGTACTCATACCTGCTTTCTTCATTCTTCTTTTAGAGGGAACTGGAGAGAAGGTTAGTGGTTAAAAGCACTTGCTGCTCTTGCAAAGGATCCAGATCATTCACATATGTATATATATATATATATATATATATATATATATATATATATATATATGCAAAAGCACTCATAAACAAAAAATAATTTTTCTTTTTTTGGTTTTGAGACAGGGTTTCTCTGTGTAGCTTTGGCTGTCCTGGAACTCACTCTGTAGACCAGGCTGGCCTCGAACTCAGAAATCCGCCTGCCTCTGCCTCCCAAGTGCTGGGATTAAAGGCGTGCGCCGCCCGGCTTAAATTTTCTAAATTTGTTTTAAAATATAGTGGCTAAGATATGTATCTCCAGCATGAGGGAGGCTGTTGTAGGAGGTTCATAAATTTGAGATTATTGTGAGTTCCTGCAGAGTAAAATCCTGTGCCCCAAACTAAACCAAACCAAACCAAACCAAACCAAACCAAACCAAACCAAAACAAACCAAAACAAACCAAAACAAACCACAATAATGACAAAAGCCCCAAATACTCCGACCACTACCAATAACAGAAAGCATATTCTTAGGCTTGCAGTAACAAAG
>NC_045030.1:161470773-161478807 GCF_008632895.1 Mastomys coucha
TTATATTACCAGGCACAAGTAAAACCCAGAGTATATGTTAGGGTTTACTCTCGTGGTGATTTGTCTTTTGTGAATTTGGACAAATGTCACGTAAAGCAGCCACCAATACAGTACCTATCATATGAAGTATTTTCACTGTCTTACAAATGCTATGTCTTTACCCATTTATATCTTCCTTCTCCTCAGAATTAGTTTAATTCTCTAGAAGCACAGGGCAAGTATGAAGGCTTTGAATTCAGTCAGGTAAAAGCTCAATAGTTAACTCCAACTGGGGCAGATCAAGGGCTCTGATGATTGCTAGTTGTGTTTCCTCCGGCAAGTATCTTTTTAAGATTGTCTTGATATTTATATGTTTGTGTCTATGAAGAGAGGGGCAGATACCCTGGAACTGGAATCACAGGTAATTGTGAGGACTCCCCTCCTCCACACATACACACCTGCCACACTGCTTGCCCGCCTATGAAAGCTGGAAACAGAACCAGGGTACTCAGCAAAAGCAGCAAGGGCTTTAAATCTCTGAGCCATTCTTCCAGATCCTAGGCATATGTCTTAAACCAATCTTTTACTTTCTTGACTTTGAAAACGAAACAGGCTAACATAAAACAAGGACAAAATGAAACGGAGACATTTTACCTACTTTAAAGTGATGTCAGTATTAAATGTCATACAGTTGGAAGAGATACAGAAAATTAAATCCCATGGCCTTGCACATAATAGCCAAGACAGCTACCAAAGAACTGTATTCCAAGCTTTATATGTTTATTTTTTCTGTTGTATTTTTACAGTGTTTGACATAGTTGGTATCAATTCTTTATATTATTATCATTATTATTATTATTATTATTAATGTTCATCTTTAAAATATTTTTAGATTAATCTATTTTATTTTACATATATGAATGTTTGCTTGCATGTATGTTTGTGCATCATATAAGTGCAATGCCCACAGAAGTCAGAGCATGTGTTGGGTGTTGAATTTCCTGGGAATGGAATTACAAACAATTATGAGCTGTGTAGCTTCCATTGTTCCTGTCAAACTATAAGATTCATGGAAAAGTTGAACTCTCCCTATTCTGGTCCCCATATGGAGTTTTAAGCATGGGCCTTGTTCAGACACAACTTCCCAAGTCATTCTGTGAACTTTTCTTTTCTCCTCTCCTTCTAGGTCTCAGGCTCAAGACTTTCATGTAATTATCTCCTCAGGCTGCTGCTGCCTTGTGACCCTTGGCCCAAGAGATGGGAGGGGGAAATCTGTTTATATCTGTCCCATATAAACACACTTAAATGACATAATTTCTTCTTTCCTCTTAGTGGTCTTAAATTGTTATAATTGTTCTTTTCTTATGTGCAGGAAGAAAATTCCTTCCTGCATGTTCTGTAAAGTGGTTTTGCTTTTCATCCTACATCTCTCTATGAACACTACACTTAAACTCTTGGTTTTTCTCAGGTGGCCCCAGAATTCATCCTGCATCACCCTCCCTGAAGCCAGTCTGACAGATAGGTACCACCATGTCCAGGCTTTCCTCACCTCTTTTTTAAAACCTACAGGTAGCTGCCTTTGGATCACTCAATTGCAAACTCTGCCATTCTATACTAAAGTATCACTAAGGGGAGACGTGGTCCAACATGCCTTCCCTTTGCAAGTCTTTAGCTCTGTAAACACAGATGCAAACATAATTTCTTATATAAAAAGATAAAAGTGAGAGCTGTGTTTTGGATGTGGACTGTTCCCCGTGGGATCATGTGTTTGAACACTTGGTCTCCAGCTGTTTTAGAAGATTGTTGAATCTTTAGGAGGTAGGGTGTCACTGAAGAAGTAAACAGTCCTTGAGGCTTTATACTCAGGTTCTATTTTCTACCCATTTTCTGCTTCCTGACAATAAATGTGACCAACTGCCCTACATTCCTACTGCCATGACTTCCCCACCGTAAGGGATTGTATTTCCTCAAACTGTGATCCAGTGTAAGATGTTCATCCCTTCAAGATGCTACTTGTCAGGCATTCAGTCATGAAATTTTGAATAACAGCAAACTCAATAGGGGATGAACTGACTCATTTTACATGCAGTCAGAAGCATGGACTGCCTCCAGAATGCATCCATTCTCATTCCCTGGGCCTGAGAGCTTGAGGGTGGATTCCAATCACAGCCAGCATGGGCGTCAAACCTACTCACCCTCCAGTTTCTGACATGATCTGGCCAAAGAAATTGCCTTTTGTTGCCTCCAAGCTTATTGCTCCCCGGCTTTTTTCCCACTGATTACAATTCTCCTCCCACACAAGCTGCGAGATCCTTCTTCTCTTTATAACACTGCGCTGCACTTGTCTGTCCAAAGACCATAATTTAAAGCATTTGGGGGAAATATCTCTGAATGTTGTTATAAGAATTATAGGATAAAAGAGATTATCTTAATTATGTCACTCTACGTGGTGCAAGACCCATGCAGAGCAAATGCATTTGCAATCTCGTATCACTGAAGAAACATTAGCTCAACATATAATACATTTCTGGAATACTCCCACACTCTTATTATCTCAAATTTCATTAATACAACATAAGAACCATATACCAAATCAATAATATGTGGTGTTGAAGTAATAATCTCATTTGTCTTGCACTGGCAAGGCAGGTCTACAACAATCCAAATGGCTTGATTTCAGAGAGTCAAGAAAATCCTCTTATATTACTTTTTGGTGCCTAAATTTTATATAAGTCAATCATGCCTTTAGACTAAGATATTGATGTCGTTGGGAAAAAAAAAAAAACTGTAAGCAGATATTAGGCATTTGTGTCCTGTGGTAACTGTGGACCAAGATTTAACCAAGGAGAGCAAGAGTGGAAGAACTCAAGAGCTCAAGAATAGACCAGTTGGAGGGACGAGACATTGAAAAGTAGGAAATGTGCTCATTTAAGACAAGGGTATACGTCTTCTAAATTTTGGAATGGAAGCTACAACAGTGGTGGTGGCCTTTATAAATAAATACGACTAGCTTCAGAGTAAGTAATTTAACCTGGAAATTTCTTTGATATCAAAAGTACCCACATTAATAAAAAATTGATGACATATTATATAAATGATGGCAGTACATTAAAGGCATGCCACAAATCTAAGACATAGCCAATGTGATGTTTCTATCTAGCAAGAGATTAGTATGCTGATTATATAAAAAGATTAAGAAGCAAGGAAAACAGTGTAAACAACTCAATAGAGAACTTGAATGAATAACTGACATATTGATATTAGAGTGTAAACAAGAACCTAGTAAACACACAGGATGTCCTCTACTAATCCTGAATGTATAGAAAGGGAAACTTTCTGATTTATCAAAAATGCCTATTGAAATAAAGCTGAGACATCATTTAACACGAATCACATTGGCAATGCATTCCAAGACTTGATGGCAAGGGTAAGTGGAACTACTGGGAAATGTGGGTAGGAATGAATATAAAACTAATTAGATCTATTGTGGAGAGTAATATGACCCTACCTTATAAAGATGGAGATTCACTTGATACAGTAATGCCACCTATAGGTGTATAGCTTAAAACCATGGATGGCAAATTATGGTCCATGGGCTGAAGCTAACTCAAGCTTTCATTAGGAATGTTTTTCACACACTTTTTAATGGTTGAAGGGAGAAAATAAAACACCACAAGGCTTAGAATGACATGTCAATGATAAGAAGTTCTAATGTTGGCATTTCTAAATGTATTTCACCAACAAATACCATACCCGTTCATTTATATATTTGTAAAATGGTTGCTTTCAATACAAACATGGCAGATGTTACTAGCTATAACAAAAACCACCTAGTATGTAAATTAGAGCACATTTTACTCTGTGATCAGTTACAAAGCTGGACGATCCTGATCCCAGAGAATCTCTCATATGTGTATGCAAGAAGATATACAAAAGACTTCTTGAGAACATTGCTGTGTTAAAAAGAAATGGAAGTATAGGTACACCTGTAATCCAAGCTGAGGCGTGAGGATCCTGACTTCCAAGCCAGTCTGCAATACATAGCCAGACTATCAAAACAAAGAAGAGAGGAATGAGAAAGGAGAGAGAAAAAGGAACAAGAAATCAATATGAATATCTATCAGTGATTGCATAAATAAAGTACATTTAAACAATGAACTAAAACAGAAGAAAATAGACCTATATATACCAACTTAAATAAGCCTTTAAGAAACACAAGTTTGATGCAAAAGTGGGCAATATGAAACTGATTAGATACATTGTGAAAAACACCCTAAATGAGATCATCCCCAGTGTCTAGACATACAAGGGATGGAATTGAAGTCTAAAAACCAGGCAGACAAAGCTCATGCTCAGGATGCCAGTAATTTCTGCAGACAGAAAAGGAGGTTGGGGCAACAATGTATTGGATTGTATAATGTTTTATTTCACAAAGAAAGCCTGTAGCAAGATAAAAAGAGACTCAGTGTGTTTAATTTGGGTATGCATGTGTTTATTACCACAGGATCTGGATCTGAAAAGTATGAAATATTTTCATAATAAAAACTATTTTTCAGAGTTTCAAACCCACTGTGATAGATGTTATTTCTATTGTCCATACTTTAGCTGACCAGGGCCTTTTTAGAAAATGCCCTTTGAATTACACAACACTTGGGGAAAGACATCAGGCAGGAGGTTGGGCTTGTGTCAGCCCTGCATTGTTGGGTGCTAGGCAATGCGTGCAAGCAGGCATGATTAATTACATAGTCCATAAAGCTGTGTTATCTGACTATACACCTAATTACAGTGAACACTATAGGCTATGGGTGACAAAATAATTGCTCCAACCCAAGATAAATGCTTTATGAATTTTGGAACAGAGATGGAAATGGGAAAGAATTCAGTAGTAATAGATTGTATGAGAAGCAAAGCATCTCCCAATCAGCCCCGTGTTAACATAAAGGGAGACTTTCCCAGGCATGCCGAACACAAAACAGCTTCCATTCCAGCAGCAGCTTCTGGATGGTAGAAATGCAGCAGCTTCTGGATAGTAAAATGAGTTCTTGACTCTAAGTCCAGAGAGATACTGCTATATAACATGATTAGATCCTGGTAAGAATGGTGTCAGCTGTGATGGGAATGTTTACAGAGCTCAAACGTCTAGAGGTGTTAGAGATTGACCAAGAATGAGTTGTACTCATAGAAGGCTGTTTCCTTGTAAAATCAATGCCAGTTCATACATTGGCCTAACCCTTCCTGTACCATCCTTGGCTAAAAAGGTTAGAAGTGGAGGAATTTTAAAAGTTTGGAGTACTTTATAAGACAAAATTAGTGGGGAAAAACAACAATGGCTTATCAGGCTGCAGCAACTATTCAATATCTTTTTATATTCACTAACAAGTTGAGAAACCAGATCACAAAGCATGATGTAAAACAAGATCAGGGTGTCTTTGTCATCATTGCTACACACTATATATGCAAGACCAAGGAAGCTCTATGAAGTCATAGCCAAATGAATCAAAGTATATATTAGGGCTGGAGAGATGCCTCATCAGTTAAAACTATTTGTTGCTTTTGATGAGGTGCCAAGTTCAGAATGAAATTGTATGTAATAAGGGTAAATGTTTACTTCACAGACTTTGAGCTTTTTATAGGAAGACTTCTAGAAGGAATAAATGGTTTAGAAGGGCTACAGTTTGGAAAGGCACTAGATATCTTACCACTTGCTTTTATTCATGTACTATGTAGCTTAGTGAGGCCATTCCCAGGGATCTGGGTGGTATGTGTTCTTGTTCATGTATTTGGCAAGAAGAAGTAGGAGAGATGAAGAAAGCAGAGGTGGCAGGAAGTAGGGGTTAGAAAGGAAGGTGGGAAAAAGTTTATTGAAAGGGAGAAGAGAAGTAGAAAGACACGGTGGGAATGATGATGGAGAGAAAGCAGGGAGTAGGGAAGGAGGGAAAAGGAAAGTCTGCCTAACACCCCTATCTTGACCTGGTCTGATCAATACGCCCAGATTCATACAATCAGCACTATTTATGGACTTTGGGCAAGTAACTCAACCATCATCTGATTGTCACCTGCAACATGTGGATAAAAGTAACCAATTTTTCCTAATTGCTATGAGATACCTTTCCAAGACTAACACTTGGCAATCAAAACTAAGCCCCAAGGGCACACTTTCCTGAAAGATCTTTCTAAGCAACACAGCTGCACAATTACTGTGCTGAAACCGTGCTTTGCAATATAAATGTCCAAAATGCTTGAAGAAGCCTGGCACTTTAAATGATTTAGTAAATTGGAGCTCATCTTTGAAAGGCTGCTTCATTACTTTGAAAAAAATCACATATAAATGTACTATTATATATATATATATACATACATATATAATAGTATAATATACATATTATGTATATGTGTATGTGTGTGTGTGTGTCTGTGTGTGTGTGTGTGTGTGTGAGAGAGAGAGAGAGAGAGAGAGAGAGAGAGAGAGAGAGAGATCTCATGAACACACTATCTTTTGTATGAAGTGGTGCTGACATATGGATAGTTTCCCCCAGCAGAGAGAAGGCCCTACATTGAAGACCCATGAACTCATTCTCATCTAACCTTTATTAAGTGGCTGGATTCAGGTGTGGTTCAGAACAGAACAATGAACTGTTTAAAGGAAACATACTTGCACTTTATTCGAGACTTAAAGAACTTCTGAGTAGTGGGATTACAGGTGTGTGCTTTTTTGGTTTGGTTTGGTTTTTCAAGACTGAGTCTCACTATCTAGCCCTGGCTGTCTTGGAACTCACTAGGTAGACTGGGCTGGCCTTGAACTCACAAAGATCTGCCTGCCTCTGCCCGCTTAGTGCTGGAATTAAGTGCATGTACCACTATACCCACCTCTAGGTGTGTGCTAGTAACTGACAACAACTAACTAGATATATGTAGTAACAACTATACAAGTAAAGCAATTGTCTGTATATATGAATGTTCTAAGACAGTTCCAGTTTTTATTTTTCCTGTCCTACAGCTTTAAAACTATAAATTTTCCTATAATCTCCTACTTCAAAAATATGTGTCAGGCTAGGGATATATATGTGTAGCTAAAAATATTTGGCTGAGTTCAAATCTCCAGAACCCAAATAAAAGACAGATACATATTTCAAGTATATGTAAAGCCAGCATTTCTGTGGGGGAAATGAGCGCCAGAAACAGAATTGCTTGGGGTTTGCAGGCCAACTGATTTGGGGCATACATGGTAGAAAAACAACAAAGAGACCTTGTCCCAAGCAAGGTGGAAGGTAAGGACCGATACGCAAGGTCATCTTCTGACCATCACAGGCATGAATGATGGATTCACACAAGCAAATACAAACACATACCAACACACACAGAATATATACCCCTATCAATTCTTTCTAAATCATAAGCTGTCCCCTTGTCATTTACAAGGCCATACTTTTCACCTACCTTCTGAACTCACAGTTTCTTCTTGTCTATTAATACTGTCATTTGAGCAATATCTTTTTCAACTTCAAGTCCCTGCATTTGGGTAGTGCCAAGTGCATTCAAAATTCTGTACTATCTTCTGTATTAAAAAAAAAAAAAGTCTTCTTTCAGTCCCATATTCCAGAACCTATCTCACAATAAAATTATTTGTTTGTGGTCACAGCTAAATTCCTAGAAAGATATGACCACTCTCAGCATCTCCACTTCCTGTCTCCTCACTCTTTCCTGATCTAATGCAATCAACCTAGAAGTCTACTCTCAGCAGCTATTAAATGCAATGTGCAGATAGCAAACAATGGTGTGGATAAAAGGAACAATGTGGGTTAAGAACAAACAAACCAACCAACCTATAAACCAAACAAAACAGAAAGCCAATGGTGGCATGTTGAGCTCTACATCATCCCCAGTGTATTGGGATCTTTTTGGAAGAAGGGTGGAAATATTGTGAGACTCAGAACTGGTGAACAACACAAGGAAATAGTGTCTTCCAGACTCAACAGGGCAGTTGATATATGCACAAATAAACTTACAGTGACTGTGAAAGGATGTATAAGGCCTAGATTGGCCAGGGCCAAAAAA
>NC_045030.1:161481861-161488580 GCF_008632895.1 Mastomys coucha
CTGACCGCTCCAGAGGGCAGGGTCCTTCTCTCTCTCATAAAACTTGTGTGCTCCTAATAAAGTGTGGTTGAGAAGAATCCTGCTGTTGTCATCATCCTTCTTGCTGGCAGGTGGTCGCGACATATACATGTTCAGGATACTACACCTGGTTATCTCCCTACTTTCTCAGAGTTCCCTCTCAGTTTCATTTTCTCTGCTGCAAGCACTGGGGAAGCCCACTTGGGGTATAGATTACTGCATGCTCCAGTCACTCCTTATGTTGACTCATCAGGTCCCCAGTTCACAAACACCATTCATACTCACACTATCTGGACGACTTTTAGGAATTCTAGACTCACATTTTACATCTCAATCCAATACAGGAGAATATCCTACTAGCATTGCTTTAGACCCATACTTACAGTAAGGTGGCTTCTCATCACTTCTGTTATAGTAAGTGGGACTGGTGTTACAGTCATCACATCTTGCCTAAATTCTAATTCCCTTGACTTCTATCCTTGCCACCTGCAGTCTAACCTCCATATGGCAGACAGGGAATCACTTTTAAAATGTCACATCACAGTGCCTCCTAAAATCTTGTCATCAGAGTCACAGTGGAGATCGAAATCCTAGCCACAGCACCCATGACTGCCACCAGCCTCCATCTGCAGGTGTCTTTGCATAGCATTGAACATTCTAAGCAATTTCCTAGCTTAAGACTCTTAGTTTTAGCTGAGAAAGCAATGTTGCTTACTTCCTCATTTGCTTCAGGGTCTAATCAAATATCAGTATTCTAGAGCAGCCTTTCCTGCCTCCTTGCCTAAGTAACATGAACTCAACTCTCTTCATCCATCCTGCCCTTTATATTTGCTCAATCCACAGATCACCACTGGGGAGGGTGAACTGTGTATTTAGGTGCCTGATTTGTCTGTAATTTGGCTGTGCATTATCTCAAAGTGACAGCCCCTCTAAGGCAGAGACTTTCTCTTCTTTTGTACATGCTTAGAATAAAGTCAAATACATAGTATACACTCAACAAATATACATGAAACAGTACATTTGACACCTAGTGAATATTCATAAATTGCTTGTTTAAGAGCAGTCCACTCAATCCATTGACCAATGAGTCCATCTTCTACAGACTGTGAAACTATTGTGTTTTAAGAATCCTTCAGGCTTGGATAATTGGTCAGTAGTAGAATATTTGTTTAGCATATGCCATGCCCAACTTCATTCTTTATACCATAGATAGATAGATAGATAGATAGATAGATAGATAGATAGATGGATGATAGAATAGCTCTATAGTTAAAGGAGAAATTTTTTAAATTTTTAAAAAGGCAATCCAGTTCCAGAGTTTAATTGTAATGTGCTATAGCATAATGTGTTCATTAGACTTCTATAATTAGAAAGCAAAGAGAAATGGGATCATGAAAATAATCTCAGTACTTGGGAAGTTGAGGCAGAAGAATCATGAGTTCAAAAGTGGCATGGGTTACATGATGAGTTATAGGGCACCTTGAGATTTGCATCTATCTCAAAAACAAAACAACAAAGCAGAAAAAAATAACAACTAAAAGAAGGCAAAGGCAAGTGTGCAGGTTGAGGGTCAGAAGGCTCTAACACAGAGAAGTTGTTCAGTTGTCCATAGTGCAACTGTCTGCTCTATCTGATAGTTGGTTTGATTGTCAACTTGCCTTCAATCAGAATGACTTCAACAAGGAGCTGCAGCCAAGGAATTCCTATTGCTTTCACTGATGTGGGAAGCCGCGCCCAAAATGTGGATAGCAACTTCTGCTAGCAGCACAGATGAAAATGACATGGTATAAGGAGGAGCATCCCTCTTTTGTTCTCTTGGCCTCCTCTCTTTCCATCAAGTTGGTTTGCCCTGTTGCTGAAAATTACTTCACCATTAGAATCAGCATTTCTAGGCTCTATTGTCATCCAAAGTCAAGCAGCTCTCTAAGAATGCTCCAGGTTTGCAGGGCCATGTTGGGACTGCTGAAGCATGTGAGTGCACGTGCCCACAACAGCCAGAGGCACTGGATCCCCTGGATCTTGAGTTTCAAGCTGTTCAACATGGGTGATGGAAATTGTATGCTTGTCTTCTGTAAGAGTAGTAGATAGTCTTTATTGTTTATTCTTTTTTTTTTGATTGTCAGCCTAGCCTTTTATGGCTGAGCCGTCTCTCCAGCCCAAGCAGTATGCATTTTTAACAGCTGAGGCATCCTTATGGCCTGCATATTAGTCTCTTCTTGCTGCTCTAAAGAATTACCACATAATTGGTTGTTTAATACAACAATAGTTAATTTTTCCTCCGTTATAAAAAGCCTATGGTTTATAACTGATATCGCTGGAATGAACCCAAAATGCCAATGGCACTGTGTTGCTTGCTTCCAGAGGCTCTTGGTGAATCTGTTTCAGGATTCTAAAGGTCATCTGCATCTTGAAGTATGGTCTTCTTTCTCTCTTGAAAGCCAGCAATTTAGCATGTTCAATCCCAACTTCTGTGAATGGCCTGTATTTATTTGCCTTTCAGCCTTCCCCTCCTAAGGACCTTTGTGATGACATGAGGTCCACGCAGGTAACCCAGGATAAACTCCTCACCTCAGCTCCTAAACTTAAGCATAGTAGTGGCCTTTTTGGCATGCAGGCACATTTACAAGTTCTAGGATTAGAAAAGCCATATTTGGGAAGCTATTATTCTGTCTATACCAATCATCTCTTATTGTAGGAATAGAGAAAAGATACACCATGTGGTATCTCCAGCAGAAATGAGGATGGCAAGACAGGCCTGTTATCCCAGGCCATGTAGCATATGGCAAGCCCTGAAGAGGCCATGAATATTTTGAGGACTCAGGTTCTATGGAGAAGCTAGGGGAGGGGAGGTTTAAGGACATGGTGGTCACTTGTGTTCCCTTCAACTGAAAGGTATTCACTGTGCAACAAACTGTAATTGAACTCACAACTTGTCTTTTTTTTAGATTTATTTCTTTTATGTATATGAGTATACCATTGCTCTCTTCAGACATGCCAGAAGAGGGCATCAGATCCCATAACAGATGGTTGTGAGTCACCATGTGGTTGCTGGGATTTGAACTCAGGACCTCTGGAAGAGCAGTCGGTGCTCTTAACTGCTGAACCATCTCTCCAGCCCAGAACTCTCTTAACTGCTGAACCACCTCTCAAGCCCAGAACTCACTACTTGTAATAAAACTCTGAAATCTTGGGCTACTTTATACCTGTTTTGTTTTTCTCTGGGTCTTAGGTACACACAAGATAGATGATAGAAAATAAGAGTTTTACTCTTACAATAAAATTCTACCCCTCCCCCAAATAATACTCAGTATATACTTTTTCTATAGGCAATTGTAATCTAGAATTTTTTTTTAGGAAACCTATATTAAAACAGCACAAGACACTTAGATGGTCTAGAATACATGAAGATCATTTTATTGCTCTTCAAATATTCAAAAAAAAACCCTAAATGTTCTATAATTAAATACTTCACTCCTTATGAACATGGCCCAAGTACTTCTAATTGTTAAAGGGTGAACAGCACTCAAGTTATTTAAAGGGCAAAAAGCAGCAAAGAAATGCTGACTATCCAATCAAATATATTTGCTTACTTGAACCTTTCAATTGTTTCTGGGCACACCATGCTCACAAAATGATGTGTTCTTAGGAAGTTAAATTTCAAGGGTTCATCTCTAGTCTTGTGGAAGATTACAGAATACAGAGACTTGGAATTTGATTTGTTTCCTTGGTAACACCCCTTCAAAGCTGGTATCAATGCCTCGTCATTTTGCTCCTACACATGGATGAGGATCCTGCAACTCCACAGTGTAAAGTTCAGGAAGAGAAATGACTTGAGCAGACAATCTAAAAGAAGGATCTAGGGTGGGTGTTATTCTGGAAGAAAATTTAATTTACTTAAGCTAATAAAAATAGCAGGAGAAAGAAACAAAATTGGAAACTTACTGGAATTTAATTCACTGCCAGATATTGTTATCTAGCAGGTTAATCTTGGGCCCCAACCAAATGATTGAAGTTTTTCAAAAATGCAAAATAGCTCAGAGATTCGCCTATAAATGATACAGTTCACAGGAGAGGACTAGAGTTAGATTTACTAAATTTGAAAAACAGTGGATGGGGCTGAAGAGACTCTTTAGCAGGTAAAGTGCTTGCTACACTAGTATGAGAACTTGATTTCAAATCCCCTGAACCTCTGTAAAATCTACATGCATAGCATCAGTATCTATAATCTTAGTACTGTTATTGGGAAATGGAAGATGAAGACAGGGTAATCCCCAGGAGCTCTTGGGTCAGCTAGGCTACAATACACAGCAAAGAGAAAACAACAAGCAGACCCTGTTTCAAATACAGTGGAAGGTTGGGAAGTTTATCTGAAGTTGTGCTTTGACCTCTGTAATGTGCACTCTGCCACTTGTGTGCCAGCAAACCACACACCACACACACACACATACACACACACATACACACCACCAGCACCACCACATACACATGCACACACATCATGTACACATACAACACACATACAGACACATCACACACCACACACACATACACAATCACAGACCCCTGCACACATATAGCACACCACAGAACCCCCATACACCTCCCCACACATGCCACACATACACACAAACACACAGGCATAAACACATGTGAGTAGATGGATTCTGCCCCTAAACACTGGATAAAGCTAAAAATACAGCATGATAACCATAAATGCTAAAGTATAAATTGAATAGCTAAATATATACATATTCAAATTACTTTGATGAAGAAAGTACCTTTCTTCTAAATCTGTAAGAACACAAAGAATATCTACATTCCAGTCTGGTGCATTGGAACATTAGTATTGAAGAAGTGGTCCCAAAACAACCATCAAAGGCAGTCTAGAACCACCAAGTAAGAAGTGGAGTACACATTGCTGCAGTAAGTAGCTTCAGTAACACAAAGCAAGAAGAATTAGCTATGCTGGGTTCAACTTGCTTTTCAGGGGTCGATATGGAATAACAGAGAAGAGAAATAGAAACAGAAGACCAGAAGTTCTGCTCGACCTAACTGGCATCTTTGTAAGGAACTGCCCTATGTCCTGAAACAATGATCTCAATAGGCCCACAGTCCCCCAGAAGACATTATGGAAATGTCTGTAGTCATTGTGTCACAGAAACTGTTCCCTTCTATCATAAGCCATCATGCATTTTAGTTCCCTGCTTATCAGAATAGTTTCAGTTCTAAGCCTGGTGTGATGGTTTGTATATGCTTGCCCAGGGAGTGGCACTAGTAGAAGATGAGACCTTGTTGAAATAGGTGTGTCGGTGTGGGCATGGGCTTTAATACACTCATCTTAGTTGACTGGAAGCTAGTCTTCCACTAGCAGCGTTTAGATGAAGATGTAGAACTCTCAGCTCTGCTGGTACCATGCCTGCCTGGATGCTGCCATGGTCCTGCCTTGATGATAATGGACTTAACCTCTGAACCTGTAAGCCAGCCCCAAGTAAATGTTGTCCTTATAAGACTTGCCTTGGTCATAGTGTCTGTTTACAGAAGTAAAACCCTAACTAAGACACCTGGTTAGGCCCATCTCTGTTGGAAAGAGAATAAGGCTGAATACCAGGAACTTTTAGATAAATCTCTTAAAAGTATGGTGATCATTTATTTCCTTCTAGTAGCCACTGAATTTTTGAAAAAGCAGCAGCACTCAGTTTGAAAACTGAGATTTAAAAATTGATAGTATTTACCAATGAAATCTTGATACCCTTTAACAAACCCCAGAAGCCTAATTACTCTATGTTACTTGCCTTCACTTCCTTTTATAAATACACATCATTAATTATGCACACTGACATTCAAAATCATATAGAGTCTGTGTACATATTAACAGCTTGAAATGATCAAACCATATTCTTTCCTTTATTAATTGGCCCATTATTATTAAAACACATAAAATGTTTCATAATATTTATTAAAAATCATTATATTAATCCACAGAAATGAACATTTTTCATTCTTAAGACTCAATGAATTACTATATTTAGTTCTACAATAAGATTTCTTGGGGCTGGAGAGATAGCTCAGTGGTTAAGAGTACTTGTTGCTCCTGCAGAGAACCTGGGTTCAGTTCCTAGCACTTACATGATAAGATGATTCACAACCATCTTTAATTCCAGGTCTAGGGGATGTGATGCTCTCTTCTGACCTCTGTGGATACCAAGCATACACATGCTGCCTATACATACATGCAGGAAAAACACTTACCCTGTAAAATAAATAAATAAATAAATAAATCTCCCCCGGGATATATTGATTGTATTGTCAGAAACTTGTAAGATCCTTTCTTTTTGCTGTCGGGGTTGCTTTATGTCTTTAATGTATATATGTACAGAGGTATTTTTGTGTGTATCTCCACAGCTTTTCTATCACTGTGACAAAACTTTAAGGAAACTTAGAGAAGAAAGAATTTCTAGGACTTAAAGAGGGTGGAGTACAGAGAATGGGAGAAAGCAAGCATTCATAGTGTTGGAACAGTGTCTGAGAGTTTATAGATCAAGACAACAACCATGAGGCAGTAGAGATCGACAAACAGACAGACAGACAGACAGACAGACAGACAGACAAACAGACAGAGACAGGTGGAGAAAACTACAAGCCCACCCCTAGTGGCACACTTCCTACAATAAGACCACACTTCTTTTTTTTTTTTTTTTTTT
>NC_045030.1:161489174-161498157 GCF_008632895.1 Mastomys coucha
AACTGCATGGTATTGGTACAGTGACAGGCAGGTTGATCAATGGAACAGAATTGAAGACCCAGAAAAGACCACACTTCTTAATACTTGCTAAACACTTCATTCAACTGGGAACCTCACATATAATGAGCCTATGGTGGTCACTCTTATTCCAGCTATTGTGCAGCTGGAGACCAAACTGAGGGCTTACTATCACTGCTCTATATACCAAAACCTGGTTCCTTTCCTTAAAATGGGCACAGGAGAAAGTTGGCTTACCAAGGTGGATGACCAATTTTTTTATACTTTTACAAATTAATTTTGTTGTTCCTCACTTCTCACTCTACGGTCATGTTGATGATCAACAATCCAAATCTCTACCTTCAAGTTCTTGTAGCAATAAACATAAAATGCACTTGTATTTGCCTCTAGATAAAGACACCAACGAGGAAGTCACACATTAGCTATAATCTTTGGTCAAATATTGGGTTAGCTTGAAACAGGCCCAGGAAAGCATACTCTTGGAATATACCTACCCAGCACAATTCATTTTCATGCCAGTGATATGGTGATTTTTACATTAAGTGGCAATAACAAATTTTTAAATCTAAAAGAACTAAGTAGATGTCATTGACATAAAGTATGAAAATAAAATCAAGATGATATAGATGATGGGAATTGCCTACTATCCAAAAGGTAGCTGAAATCAATTCCTAAAACACATTAGGTGTTTTATTAATCCTTTACATATGTTATACATATATATAGGAGTAAAAAAGAAAATATTAGCAAAATGTATTCTCTAGGTTTGATTATATTATAGCTGTACAAATAACAGTGGAAAATACATAAGTGAAATTCACTGCATTATTATGTAAAAAACATTAATTTTTCAATGGTTAATAGAAAGGCACAGAGGATATAGCTCAGTTAGAAGAGTACATGATCCATCCCCAGAACCTTATAAAATCAGGGATGGAAGCACGTGCCTGGAGTCATGACAGTTAGGAGGAGGAGGAGGCAGGAGGATCTGAAGTTCACACATATCCAGAGTTTCACAGTGAATTTGAAGCAAGTCAGAACTACATGAGACCTTGTCCCAAAAATATAAAATAAAACAGCATTTTATAAATTTGAATATATTTTAAAACAAGAACATGGGTAATTTAGGAATGGCCAAAATGTGGTAAGGATTTGGTGTTTTGTTTTGTTAGGTCAGGATCTCACAATTTAGCACAGGCTGGCCTTGAACTTATGGCCACCTTCTGTCTGAGCTTCCTGAGTTCTGGTATAAGTATGTACCAGCACATCTCTCTAAATTCATTTTTTTTTCTGTTTTGTTTTGTTCTTTAACATGTGGAATTCAGGGGTCAAACATAGGTTGCCAGGCTTGGTAACAGGTACCTTTTAATTTTCTGAGCCGTAATTGGAATCTAAATTGAAAATCTTCGGGAAAATTTCATTCTTGTTGGTTTGTTGTTGGCAACATTTCCATAAAGCCACAAAGAAAGCAAAGATAACTCTTTTCACCTTAACTCATCAACATTGGAATTTAAGACCAATCAGGTACAACAGACAAAATACACATATAGGTATGAATATTGGAAAACGACAGGAAGATCTGTTTTGACTAGTTTGACTATCGTAACTTTCTGACAAAAATTAAATGAAAAACCTTCATCTCTAGTATTCAGGAGGCTGAAGTAAGTGGACTTATTTGAACTCAGGGGTATGAAACCAGCCTAGGTAACATAAAAGGATTCCAGTCTCAAAAGAACAAAACAAAAAGGAAAAAACAAAAACAAACAACCAAACAAACCCAAAACAAAACAAAAAACTAAGAAATTCTAGCAGCTCAAGAGAAAAATCAAAACTTTTAGCAAATATCAGAAGCCTGTGCATTAGAAAGAAAAATCCTCTAAGATTAAAGTTTTCCTATACATCCCCATTAAACAATTACAGACAATCAAAGGGGAGTTTTTACACAGCAGCAAACCAAATGATTAGATTCATCTACCTACCACCTCACCTGCACAGCCATTTGAAGAGGAAATAAAAGCAGAAAACTCTCATCAGCAATTAAGCAACAACAACAAAAATACAGAAACCTAGAGAAATATAATTACGAACTATTGTTAAACCTGAAGTGGGGTGTTTAGGTTTCCAGATTCTGTGTGTCTTGACAAGCAGTAGCAAAAACATAGATTTATTACAAAAGAAAGTGGATGCAAAAAACTACACTCCACAGAGTGGGAGTAGACAAGCAAGTAGAACTCAAAAGATCCCTTATTTCCATTTTCTACTCCACAGACTTTCAATTACAAAATGGAATAGAGGAGCTCACAGACAAGCTGGGCATTCCTTAGGTGATATAGGTGACTGACATGTCTATATTTCTCATTCATGTTTTATTCCTTCATAAAAATCTGCAGGGAAGGCAGTTCATATGCATTAGGTGTTAACTGGTTTGTGATCTTCCAAAAGTCCATTTAGGATAATCTTTAAGCTTAGTGTGCCCTGAGTATATCTAGGAAAATTCTTGATTGTGGTGGGGATTTTCCTGTAGGTTGGAAGGATGTTGCACAATTCAACTCCACTGAGTCCCGGGAGGGGTCTGTTTAGGTTATCAGTTTCTTATGACTTACAGTCACTGCTGCTGACCTGACTTCCCTGCCTTAAAAGTACAGTGATAAAGAGAAAAACTGGCCATATTCTTGGAAGGAAAGACTAAGCATCAAAAGAAGTGGTTACATCTCACCCAAAACATGTACATTAATATTTTAGTCCACTGTGTACATATCTGGAATGGTAGAAAGTTTTAAAAAATCAAAACAGGCTTATAAACACATAAAAAAACAAATATCTCTGTCTCACAAGACAAAGAAAATCTTCCAAAATGATTCTATTAGAGTCCTCCAAAAAATAAAATCTCTCTCTCTGTCTCTCTCTGTGTCTCTCTCTGTCTCTGTTTGTCTCTCTGTCTTTGTCTCTCTCTGTCTCTCTGTCTCTGTCTCTGTCTCTGTCTCTCTCTGTCTGTCTCTCTGTCTCTCTGTCTCTCTCTCTCTCTCTCTCTCTCTCTCTCTCTCTGTGTGTGTGTGTGTGTGTGTGTGTGTATGTGTACTAGTTTGTGCAGAGACAGCATGGAACAATAGCACTCCATAGGTAGGAGAAGGCCAGAAAATCAAATCAGACATAAATTTATAAGCCAATGATTAAATACTTGATTTTTAAAATGTGTGTGTGGTACATGGTACCACACAGTGTGTATATGTCCATGGGTATATGCATATATGTGTAGAGACCAGAGGTCCATGTCTCATGTTTCAGTGACCCTGAAATTTATTGAGTTGTCTAGGCTGTCTGACTAGTGAGCTTCAAGAATCTTTCTGTTTCTCTTACCCCATGTTCCCAGCTAAAGGCATATGCTACCTCCCCCAGCTAGAGACTGGGAGTACATGCTTTCCTTCCCAGATTCTTACATAGCTCCTGGATATCTAAACACAGGCCACCCTGTCTCCACTTTATCAACAGAGCCATCCCCCTAGTCCCTGTGGCTTTGTTTTTAGATTCTCAGACTTAGTGCAGGGCCTCACAGATACTATTCACTTATTCAAAGCCCAATTCTACACTACTGTTCTTAATGCTCAGGCTTGAATTTACATTATTTTATATTCCTAAGTAAAAATTGTAAGGATATTAAAGGTTTATTTCCCAGGTTATTAATTTATTTATTGCCTTCTTCAAAATGCTTTCAGATACAAACTGTGTCTTAAGAGTACAAGAACATTGTTCTCAAATTAAATTAAAATAGATGTTAGTGAAATGTGAATCTGCCAACTTAACACCCATTAATTTACAATAAATGTTAAATCTTGAGCTTTAGCGATGCAAAATATTCATCGACACAATAGGACAAGAAAGATGTGAAGTTGAGCAAATTTTTCATTAATTTATTCATTTACTTACTTTACATCCTGATTGCAGCCCCCTTCCTTCCAAGCAAATTATTTTTAAGTTGATCTTTTTGAAATGAAAACATCCCCATCATCCTATTTGTTCCTCTGAACTGAAGCTTCCAGAGAAATGTCACATAATTGATTAATCTGATTACATTGTCTATGACGGTAAAGAGCTGGAGTGTTGCAGATCCATAGCCAAGTTAACTTTGGAAACCTTTAATGTCTTTGGGAGTCCTTTGTTGCCTATCATTGTTTGACCTAATATCCAATACTTATCAAGGTAACTTCTTTTAGAATGTACTAAAGAAGCACTAGCTTCCACCAACTAAAGGCTAAAATTATCATCAAATACTACCTGAAACACAGAGCAGACACTCCTCTCACTTTGCTGTGACCTGTCTCACTTACATTTTCATCAGTTCTGTTTTGAAAGTGCCTTGAATTATGACTTTAGTTTTGGTCATTAACTATAAAATGGTTAACATGTAGGAACATGGTATTAGGGCAATCTGAGTCAGTGCTTCCAGGTCATGGTCCCTCATTCTTACCTCCAGAATAAACTATCCCTTATCCTGTTTGAGATGAGAGCTGTATTTTTGTGTCAACAGCATAAAATATAAAATCTTTATTTCCACACTCCTTCTCCCATGAAAATTTAGCCCCTTTTACTTTGTAGCAATCCTAAATTTAAATGCAATTTTATTGTTTCCTCTTGACCTTTGCTTGTCTTGTTTCTTTGTGTATTTCATCCTAAGTGTAGGGTCCTTTTTTTGGCTCTTCTATTTTTCACATTCCTCAAACCTTGTTCATTGCTGGAGGCCAGAGAATGATACTCCACAATAGGCTTTTTTGCATAAGGATTACTTTGAGACACCAGGAAAACTCTGAACCTAAAGGAGGAGTCATGGTTATGGAAATTTCCATCCATAGAGGGAATTCTCCATTTTTAAGGCTGCCTCCTTCTCCTGGGCTGGTGTCTAAATTGCCTACCAAGTCTTTCTCTTTTTCTATCTTTTGTTTCCCTTGGCATCCCATCAGCATCTCTTCCTTTGATACTTCTACCGCACCTAGTAGAGGTTGACACAATATTCCCCTGAGTATTTCCTAAGTGTGCATGAGGAACACATGTTAATCAATTTGGTTTTCCCTCAGTAATCAGCCTTTGATACAGAAAACTGTGAAAACAATTCAGGAGAATAGAAGGAACATTGTTTGTTCTTCTCCTTCAGTTTCCTAGTCTAGTGAGAAATGTTAAAAGCTTTATGCACTAAAACACAGAATTGCTATCATTCCTAAATGGCAAGCAATCGGAGAGACTGCAGGAACAATTCAGAGACAAGACACGTTAAATTATATGCAAAATAGAAGCAGACACTTAATATTAGCTTTTGCTGAGGTGGAGCTCAGAGAATCCTGCAAAGGAGAAGGGGAGAAAGATTGTAGGAGCCAGAGGGGTCAAGGATTCCATAAGAAAACCCACAGAATCAACCAACCTGAGCTCATAGGGGCCCAAACAGACAGAATGGACAGAAAGCCAGCATGGGACTGACTTAGACACTCTGCACATATGTTATACTTGTGGCGCTTGGTCTTCTTGTGGGACTTCTAAAAGTGGGAAAAGGGCTGTCTCTGACTCTTACCTGTTTTTGCCTGCTACTAAGGCCTTGTTTACTCTTAATGTGAGATGAGATCCCTAGTCTTACTACAGCTTAATATGGAATAGTTAGTTGATATCTATGGGAAGCCTTTCCTTTTGTGAAGAAAAAGAGAGGAGGGGTAGATGGAGGCAGAGGG
Organism: Mastomys coucha; assembly: GCF_008632895.1. NCBI lineage: Eukaryota > Metazoa > Chordata > Mammalia > Rodentia > Muridae > Mastomys > Mastomys coucha. The sequence continues at coordinate 161,494,904 of NC_045030.1, forward strand.
GAGGTTAGGGAAAGGACTGGGAGGAGATGAAGGAGGGAAAACTGTGGTCCACATATAGAAAGGAATATATATATATATATATATATATACATATATATATATATACACAAATATATACATATATTTGTACATATATATATACAAATTTAGTATATATATATGTATACATATATATATACTAAATATATACTATATATATATACTATATATATATAGTATATATATATGTATATATATATATATACTAAATTTGTGTATTCTTCCTAGATTTGCCCTAACTCTAATCTCATAATCTCAAATTTTTATACAAATACCCAAAACACTGTTATCTATGTAGGAAAGTCATTGGTACAGATTATACAAGAGTCACATGGAGTTTTAGATGGTGTAGGAAAGAGGAGGGAGGCTTGACACAGCAGGTGCAGACAGTGCTTGGAAACAGAAGCTAAGAGCCTTCCTAGATCTGTGTAGTTCCTCTCAGTGTGGTGTAATTTTCTCTGCTTACTCTCATAGATAAGGGTAAGTCTGATCTTTTAATGATAAGGAGATGGTCATGGAACTATACAGTTGAGGCTTTCCCACTGTATTGGAATCACATACGCAATAGGTTTAGAGTCTTGTTTTGCTTAGTTTAGTGCCATTGGGGAAACGTTAATTGGTTTGGTTTGGTGTTGATTTTTCTGCTGTTTTGTTTTGAGACAGATTACCATATATTCTGTGCTAGTCACAAATTTGTTACATAGTGGAGGATGATTCTACATAGCTGATCCTCCTGCCTCTACCTCTTGGGTGCTAAAATTTACAGGCAAGTTCCACCAGCTGTGGTTTATGTAAAACCTAAGGCTCCATATAGTGTTAGTGAAGCATTTGACCAACTAAGTCATATCCCAGCTCCCCAATCTTTTGGGGGTGTCTTTTGAGTATTATAAGATGACTAACTGAACTCATAGCCTCTACTTGCTTAATGCCAGTAACAGCCTTACCCTTCAGGTATATTTTAAAATTTCTCCAGACACATAGCCTTCCCAGGAGTGAGTATGTAAAAAGTGTTCCTCTGTGAAAACTCACTGGGTTAGTGAAAGAACGTATTTTCTCCTTTACTCCTTAGGGAAGTCTGTAAATACATCTGTTTTTGAGACAAGGTCTCATTATGTAGCACTAGCTGGCTTGGAACTTACTGTACAGGCCATTCCAGCCTTGAACTCAGAGATCCATCCACTTCTGCCTCCCACGGACTAAGATTAAAGTGGGTATTACTGTATCAGACTCTAAATATTTCTCTTAATGCCTTTTATAAAATGATTTGTTCAGGAACAGCGGGATGGCTCAGTGAATAAAGGTGCTTGCTGCACAAGCCTGGCAACCTCAGCATGATCCTTAGAACCCATAGAAAGGTGCAATGAGACAATAGATTCCTCAGCATTCCTGACCTGACTTCCATCCCCCTGCCCACAAAATGAAAGAAGAGGAAATTATAGACTGCAAGGCTGACTGCACGTGTGTGTGTGTGTGTGTGTGTGTGTGTGTGTGTGTGTGTATACATGCATGTGCACACAGAGAGTAAATAAATGACCCAGGTTTGGTTCCGAGCACACACATGGTAGCTCATAGCCATCAGTATCTCCAACTCCAGGAGAACCTATGTTTTCTTCTAAGCTCTTTAGGCATGAGACATATATAATAAAAGTTTAAAAAATTAAAGTGTCATACTCCATTATGGTGTACATGGTGTACTATTTTTTATTTAGTGGCATTTACTTTTCCTACTTACCCTTCAATGAGCTTAGAGTCATTTTATTTCCTGATTGAGTCTCATATGAAATATAATTCTGTTTTATGACAATATTTCACAAAGTCATTTCTGTTGTGAGTGACAGGTGACGCCCTCTGTGTTCCCTGTGTAATTTTATTTTACTGGCCTTGAACCTATTCCCGAGAAAGATTGAAACTAGAAAGAGAAAAACAACTTAGAGTGTATACAGAAATACTATGACAGGAAGCAGGCATTCGGGTTTTTAAATGGCCCCTCCCCCAGCACTAGAGCCCTGGGCTATCTAGAAATTTAGACTCAGGAAAACAACTCTAGAGGAGAGAGAGAGGACCAGTCACCATGCTGCAGGAGCTCATTTCCAAATTATGCACTGTGGAATAACAAAATCCAGGAATGGTTATCCATAACTTTGTCTGTGCACTTGAAAAAAAAATTAAGTGAAGTCCAGTGTGATTTGCAGGGAGGACAGAACTACAAAGAGCAATAGAGGCAAAAGGAGCCCTTTCCCCTGCAGTCTGGCTGAAGCCTGTTGCCAGCTAAGAAGCAAGAATCTCAACAGCACAAACAGTTGCTGAAAAGCCTTTCTCTCTTCACAGATAGAAACTTGTAACCTTCTGGGCATCTTACAAACAGCAACCACCACCACCACCACTACCAAGAAACCCATTTACAATAAAGGATATGTCCTATCTTCCTTTTGTAACTCTAGTAGTTCCTACTCTTATCTTGTACAATTATAATCCCATCCAAACCACCCTATAGTCTCAATTATTGAAAGGAGGATAAAGAGGAAGAGAAGGTCCCAGAAAAACTGGTTGAACAAGAAAATTCTAGAAACATCCAAAATCCTATATCCGGTCATTACTAGAACATAAGAGGGCAGCTCTCCTCTCAGAAGTCTATACCTACAGTCTCTTGGGTATGTCTTCTTCTTTCTTTTCATTAACCCCTGGGCTTAATATGCATGTTATAAATGTATTTTAATAAATTTCAACTCTGCTTCATAATGCCTGTCCTGAAATTATTTCCTTTGGTGAATGAAGAATATGATTTTACCTGTCCCCAAATGATTAGGACAATTCCTTAGGCATCAGGCAATAGAACAAAAACACTATCTCTACCCCAACACTGCTGGCAACTTTATTTGAAAAAGAAGACATGGTATTAGCTAGACTCTACCATAGCCAGCTCCTTGGTAGCAGCCTTGTGTGATGCTAAAAAGAGGACTGGGGAAAACAAAAGGTACAGTTTTTAGCCTTTGTTTGAGGATACTGGGGGAAAAGATCTTAATGTACCAGGTGACCAATACTAACTTTTTTTTTTACATTTTTTAAAAACTTTTATTGCATTATGATGAGAAAAGTTACATGATTCCTTAAAATTCTTCTGCAAATAGCAATACTTTGACTTCTTTCTTTTTTTTTAAACTTTTATTGCATTATGATGAGAAAATTTACATGATTTCAATTTATCTGAATTTGTT
>NC_045030.1:161499055-161504512 GCF_008632895.1 Mastomys coucha
AGAGTAACTTATAAAGTCCTCTTCTTCAAACTTGATACAACTTAAGTTCACTCTTGTTTAATAGTCAAAACATTGCAGTTCTGGGTTGGAGACTTAGTTCAGCAGGTAGAATAATTACCAAGCATGTCAGGTCCTGGAGTTGGCCTACCAGTATTATAGAAAACCTAGTATGGTGGCACATGCCTATAATATGAGCACTTGGGAGACAGGGACAGGAGGGCTGGAAATTCAAGGTGATTCTTTGCTAGTCAGGGAGTTGAGGCCAGCATGAATATATAAGACTCTGTCTCAAAAACACATCGATAAAAATATTATAATATCTAAAAAATGAACATCAATTTATTATATCTGGTACTTTCTCTTAAAATAATTCATACCCAGATAAGTCTTGGGTTAAAGAGGGTAGTTTTCTTTATTTCACAATTTCTAACATACACCATTAATAATAACCCCATAACAAATTCACAACAATTAGAGAAGTAGACCCAACTCTAAATTCATGATGTAAATATTTAAGTTTATTCTATTTCAGCCAAAAAGTTAGAAATGACACAAGAGAAATAACTAAAAATAGTAATTCTGATTTTGATTCTTTTCAGCGACGCTGATGAGACTAAATTATGCTCTGTTCAAAAACACCATCATCAGTAATGTAACTAATTGACAAGTGCAAACAGAAGGGACATCTGCCAAATTTTGGGTAATTAAAATAAATGCCCGTCTTCATTATGTTCACATTCAATTTATCATACAATTATTGTATGTTGTTTTTAGTTCGTGCTCCAAAGCATTTTATAGCACTCAAAGATGTTTATTTTCCAAATGTAGTTTGTGTGTGTATGTGTAGAGGACAATTTCTGGGAGTGCTTTCTAGTTTGCTGAGGCAGGGTCTCTCTTATTTCTACTGCTGTGCTAAATACCTGGTCCTTGAGTTTCTGGAAGATTCACCTGTTTCCACTTCCCATTCTGGAATTACCCATGTATTTTTATAACAACAGAGTTGTGTGTGTGTGTGTGTGTGTGTGTGTGTGTGTGTGTGTATACTTGGATCCTGGGGACTAGATGTGACATGCATGACTGTCACTTTTATACAAGAGACATCTTCCTGTCACCCTCCTTTTAAACAAGCATAATAAACTGAATTTACATACTAGAGAAACAAGAAAATATATTTTACTCTTAAGTGAGCTTTTTACTATTTTAAACTAGAACATATTTTGTGAGTCATTTGAGTAGATTACAAGTACGTAAATTCTAAAAATATGTATGAATGATAATTATAGCTTTATTTATTATGACAAAACAGAAATACCTCCCTACATATCCATCAATATGGATAATGTCAAAATAAATTTTGGTAGATTTATTTGACAGTCCCCATATTGGTGATAGCACACACCTATAATATTAGAACTTCGAAGGCTAAAATTGAAGGACTGCCAGTAATTCAAGGCTAGCCTGAGCTACATAATGAGTGTCAGGCCAGTTAAAAATCAAACAAACACACAAATTCTCTTTTTTTAAGATTTATTCATTTTATTTATATGAGTACACTATAGCTGTCTTCAGACACACCGGAAGAGGGCATTGGGTTCCATTACAGATGGTGAGCCACCATGTGGTTGCTGGGTATTGAACTCAGGATCTCTGGAAGAGCAGTCAGTGCTCTTAATGGCTGAGCCATCTCTCTAGCCCCAACACACAAATTCTTAAGAGAAGATAACACTTCGTAAGTGATGATGTAGAGAAGGTAGGGCTTAGAAAATTTTAGTTTTATTTTATTCATTAAAATTCCTATGAATTATGTAGTCCAAAGTTCAAATGAAGTGAAAGATTGTTTCATTGTGTCATTTCTCAGAAGAATATGTTACTTTTTGATAGAGAGCTTGCCTGACATGTCTGAGACCCTAGGTTCCATTTCCAGTGAAAGAAAACGTGTCATTTATACTTCCTATAAATATTCAGTCAAGTCCTAAACCCTTCCCCTTCAAAACAAAAACAATATTCTCCTTTTCCCCTCCTAAAGTGCTACACTGCCTCCTGCATGGGTCCTTTTCTGTACTACAAAATAGAAGTAGGTGTCTAACAGTCTCTCCATCCATCCTTGAAGCCTACATACTTCCTTTTCCTCTATCCATTCTGCATTTCATTTCTAGACCCTGTAACACTACCCTATGGATTGAATCATTAACCCCGTATTTTCTTGAATTAAGTCAGAAACTAGAAACACATATACACATCAAAATTATGTTTTCCTCAGGTTTGTTTGATTTTGTTTTCTGAAATAAAGTTTCATTTATTCCAGGCAACCTGAACTCCATCTATAGCCAAGGATGACCTTGAAATTCTAATCCTCCTGCCTCCACCTCCATGTTACTAGGATAGGAGAAATCCCAATATGCCCAGATAATGCTGTAATGGAGCTCAAAGGATTTTGTACATACTAAGCAAGCACTCTACTAACTGAGCTATTATTAAAGGTCTAAATGACAAGTAAAAATGGCACATATTTATAATGTACATGCTTTAATATATGGAATCATTGCACAATGATTAAACCATGCTCCCTACCATATCTCAGACCTCATATCAGAAACAGCTACATGTTAATCAACTGTGACTCACATCATCATATTGTACATTAAATATGATTTACTTAAAAACTGACAAATATTAGTCATTCCCATTTGCTTAGCCTGAATCAAATATATTCCCAATGACATATTTCCATTTTCGTCTTGTCAGAGTTAATTAAGTTTAAATCGACAAGTATATTTTGACCAGCTATTGACCAAAATAAAAATAGTGACCAAATAAAGATTTATGCCCTCAGGGAGGTGACATTTTAGCAAGAAAAGGCAAATGTTTTGAGAACAGAACATGTTACTAAGTTATATAGAGAGCAAAAGCAAGAGTCAGGGGAGCTGTGAGGTGGGGGGAGGATAGTCAGGAGAGCACAGCAACTGGATTTGTGAGGAACTAAATTGTCAAGCTATATTTGGTGAGGCACAAATGTGACCCTAACACTTAGAAGGCTGATGGAGTGTGTCAGCCATGTTCTCAGACATGCTCTCCCTTAGTGCCTTTTCCACCTAATGCAGACTAGGGAATGAACCCCAAGGATGCATCCTCTGCCCTTCCTTCATCCATCTACCTAGCAAACATGAATTTGGTCATTAAGGTTGCAGAGGTGGAAAATGCTCCATCTATAAGGAGTTTCCAGTATGGTCGGGAAAACATGCTACAATCCATGCTGTGATGTATTATGGCAAGCACCACACTGAGGATATTTGCCCCGTTTCCTGCAGCACAGGATGAAAACCTGCAAGATGGATACCTTCACAGAGGGTGAGACAAAACCATGTTGACCATAACTATGTACAGTGCTGTGTACCTTGCAGATGCTCAATAAAGTCACTGCTGAAAGCTCAAAAAATAAAAATAAAAAAAGGCTGAGGCAAGAAGAACATGTGTTCTAAGCCAGCCTAGAATAAATACATAGTGAGATTCTGCCAAAGGGAAAAGGAGAACCAAGAGAGGAGGATAATTGACAAGAATATGAAGAGACCACAGATGTTGGCAAATCCCTCACCCAGAGGCTAGCCACCATTCTTCTTCAAAGTGGTCATAAAACCTATGAGAAGGAACCAGGTCATGAGATCTCAGTAAGAGCTACTATCCCTATATACAGAGGAAAGGAACATCCTGCCTGAAGATGTGGGGCCACAGAAAAGAATCTCAACAAACTGGCTATTCTCTGCTCTGCCCAGTTCATTCCTACAATATCACATGCTCAAACCATTTATATTTCTCCACAATGGCTGGCCATGCATTAACACTAGGAGAAAAACATACAAGATTTAACTATATTTTCAGGGATGTCTTCCTTTCTTTCTTAGATTTACTTTCTATATGCATGTGTGTGAATGTGGGTTTGTACACATGTGAATACAGGTGCCCATCAAGTCCAGAAGAGTGTGTTGGATCCCCTGGAGCAGAAAGAAGAGGCAGTTGTGAGCTAACAGACATGGGTTCCAAGAACCATTCTCTGTGGTCTAACTCTATTTTGTTTTATTCTAATTTTTGAGGTAAGGTCTTGTCTTAGTCAAGGTTTCTATTCCTGTACAAAAAAAACATCATGACCAAGAAGCAAGTTAGGGAGGAAAGGGTTTATTCAGCTTACACTTTCACGTTGCACTTGATCACCGAAGGAAGGAAGTCAGGACTGGAACTCAAGCAGGTCAGGAAGCAGGAGCTGTTGTTGCAGAGGCCATGTAGGGATGATACTTTCTAGCTGCTTCCCTGGCTTGCCCAGATTACTTTCTTATACAGCCCAAGACTACCAGCCAAGAGATGGTACCACCCACAAAGGCCCTTCCTCCTTGATCACTGAGAAAATGCCTTACAGCTGGATGTCCTGGAGGCATTTCCTCACCCGAAGCTCCTTTCTCTGTGATAACTCCAGGTTGTGTCAAGTTGACACACAAAACCGGCCAGTACAAGTCTCACGTTTCTCATTCCAAGGCTGCATTCAAACTCACTATTGAGGATGACTTTGAAACTTCTGATCTTCCTGCCTCCACCTCCCACGTGCTCGCATGTTAAGCATACACCTACCAGGGCGACTTATATGCCTGGTGAACACTCTACCAACTAAGCTGTGTACCCAGTCTGTGTCTGCCTTTCTTAGTAATACTATGGGATTTGTCAAGCTCATAGTAAACAATACCTGTGTTTTTCTCTTAGTGGTCTTTCTTTTGTTGTAGTAGTCTCAACCATGGGCCTAGAATGAGTGGCCAAGCTCAATTTGCTTTCTTCAGCAGGTATTCAGATATATTTCCCAAATATCATGGTAGCTTGTTCACATCTATGCCTCATTCTCCCATCTTTCATTGTAATAAGTAGGACAGGCCTTTGTTGAGTTTGTACCAATAATCCTCTTACCATCTTGGTATCTTGGTAATTATCCTCAAATGCTTCCTTAATATTTTTATTAGATATTTTTTTATTTACATGTCATATGATTTCTCCTTTCCCAGTTTCCCCTCCAAAACAACAACAACAACAACAACAACAAACCCCTGTTGCCTCCCCCTTCCCTCTGCATGCCACTCCACCCTCTCCCACTTATTGGCCTTGGCATTCCCCTACACTGGGGCACAGAACCTTCACAGGGCCAAGAGCCTCTCCTCCCATTGATGACCAACTTTGCAATCCTTTATTATACACATGCTGCCAGAGCAATCAGTCCCACCATGTGTACTCCATGGTTGGTGGTTGAGACCCTGGGAGCTCTGAGGGTACTAGTTAGTTGATATGATTGTTCATCCTAATGGGCTGCAAACCCTTCAGCTCCTTTGGTCCTTTCTCTAACTCCTTCATTGGGGAACATGTACTCAGTTCAATGGATGGCTGTGAGCCTCTACTTCTGTATTAGTCAGGTACTGTCAGAGCCTC
>NC_045030.1:161505158-161514521 GCF_008632895.1 Mastomys coucha
GAGGTGGAATCTCAGTGTTGTTTTGATTTGCATTTCCCTGATGACTAAGGATGTTGAACATTTCTTTCAGTGCTTCTCAGTATTCATCAGTTGGGAATTCTGTGTTTAGCTCTGTATCCCATTTTTTAATAGGGTTATTTTGTTCTCTGGAGTATACCTTCTTGAGTTCTTTGTATACTTTGGATATTAGTCCTCTATCAGATATAGGATTGGTAAAGATCTTTTCCCAACTTGTTGGTTGCCATTTTGTCCTATTGACAGTGTCTTTTGCCTTACAGAAGCTTTGCAACTTTATGAGGTCCCATTTGTCAATTCTTGATCTTAGAGCATAAGCTATTCTACCTTAATATTTTTAAATTCAGGAATTGTGATTAATTTATTCTAGGTGGCTGTTTGTAAGTAAATAAAGTAACTGAGAGAAGCCCTACAAATGAGAGATATAGGAATCAAATGTGAATGAAAAAAATCATCTAGCTTTCTCTCTGTTGCTGTGATAAAAATTGACTAAAAACAACTTAGGGAAGAAAGGGATTATGTGGTTTATACTGCCAGGTCACAAGCCATCACCGAGGAGAGTCAGGATGGGAATCCAAGCAATAACTTTTACCAGCAACCATGGAGGATTGCTACTTTCTGGTTCTCTCAGAGGCTCATGCTCAGCTGCCTTTCTTTTTAAAATTTTTAATTTATTCTCAGGTTATTACAGTGTGAAATAATACTTCATGTATTGTAAAAGCATTTTTCATTCATCTGATGTAATTGTTGCCTCCAAGGCTTACTGCCTCTGTCTGCTAACCTTGGCCTAGGCCTAGAAGCTTCTACACTCTGTCCGCCTCTGAGATTTACTGCTGAATAAGCTCACCCTTTCTAATTCTTTCTGATCTCTGATTGGCTAGTTCAACTCAGCTGTTTTGGTTCAGCTTCCTTTCCAAGCTGACTGATTCAATCTGGTGTCTCTCCTCAGCCTCTCCTGAATTGCTGTGCTTGAACTAATACTAACTCTGGCAATCTGCTTTAATCTTCTGGCTCCTTCTCATTCTCTGGCTGATCTGTCTTCATCTGTGTCTAGCTCGTTCTTTTTCTCTGAAGCCTGTCCCTTTGAAACTGCCTCAACAGAACTGCCACCCCCTCTCCGCACTTCTCTCTCTTCAGTAGCTTCCCTTTCCTCTCTCTTCTCAGGAGAGTTAGGCTTACCCTATTCTGTCAAAACTTTATTTGATTTGTCAGTTTGTCTGCCTCTAAATTAGAAGTCACTCTCAAACATGGGTGCTTTTTTCAACAAACTAACTTTATCTTCATTGTTTGGGATTAAAGGTGTATACTAAGAGCATGTCTGTATTCTAGTCAGAAGAATTAAAGATGTTTGCTAAGGGCTGACTATACCACAAACTAGAAACAGCTTTTTTTCAGTAAATAACAATCTCAGGGTTTACAGTGTGATCAAATATCCTGCAACAGCAATGTATAGCAAATGGAACAAGGAAGTGTTCAGTTTATTGGAAAACAAAGATTAAGGCAATAAGAAGATAATAGACTACAGAAGAGTATGGATGGGAAAATACTTTTCACAGGAATTTTTCATATGATTCGGTTGCAATACTATTAAAGAAACCCATTTCTCAGAAAACTAGGTAATCATTGGCCTAGGTGTATCAGTCATAAAGCTTTAATGCTGAGCACTCAAAATAATGGCATAGACTATATACAAAAATAAATTAGGCAGGCATGGTTTGGTACGCCTTTAATCCCAGCACTTGGGAGGCAGAGGCAGGTGAAACTCTGAATTCCAGGATGGATAAGGTTGTTACCCAGAGAAACTGTGTCCCAGAAAACAGGCAAGCTGGCAGGCAGGTAGGCAGGCAGGCAGATAGGCAGACAGACAGATGGACAGACAGACAGACAGACAGACCGACAGACAGGCAAAAACAGAACAAAGCAAGTAGCCTCAATGAAATCATCTTCCATCAGACTTTACTTAACCACCTACTGCAGAGTAAAATATAGGAAAAGAAATAGTATGTACTCCGAGAACTGTTTGAAGATACTAATGTATTATACACTGGTGGATACATTACACATTTATGGTAACTAAAGATATTTAAAGTAGTTATTAGTTTGTAAAATCATAGGTATTTTTAAATTAATTATCAATATTAGTTATTAATAAATATGTACCAGCAGAGGGAAAAAGCACACATTATACTAACATGCACTAATATGTAGTATTTCATTGTGAATGTAACCTAATATTTCTCTTGATAAATATTTTATGCGATTCCTACTGTGGCACCACATAAGTGCACTGAGATTTAAATGTTTGAACATGTTACACAAACCAATTTCCACATGATTTTTAAAAGTTAGCAGGTAACTTACAGTGATGAGGTGGATTAAAAATGGTAGGTAGGTTCAATAACACAAACTGATTCATAGCTGGATTAATTTGTTTAAAACTAAGAATTAATACTTTCTGTGTTTTAAAAATAATCTAAAATATTATTTGGATTTTACAGAAAAGTTTATTTCCTTCATTTTGGAGGATATAATTACAGCATTTTCCACCTCTCTTTCCTTCCTCCAAATTCTCCCATATGCTTCTCTTTCAAAGCTCTCCTATAAATCCATGGCGTCTTTTTCTATTAATTATTATTACATGTATATACATATGTATTCCTAAACATACTCTGCTCAGTCAGTATGTTACTTCCTTCATATCTTTTAAGGGCTGACAATTTGGCATTGGATACCTATTCAGTGTGTTCTTACTGAGGTGTGGTGGTTTGAATGAGAATGGACCCTTTAGGCTTATATATTTAAGTGCTTGGTCCTCAATATATGAAACTGTTTGGGAAGGATACGGATGTGGTCTTAATAGAGAAAGGGTGTCACTGGCAGTGGCTTTGAAGTTTCAAAAGCATACAATATTCTCAGTTAGCTCTGCCTATTTCCTCCCTGCCTCCTGGTTGTCTCTCAAGGTGTAAGTTCACAACTACTGGTCCAGTGCCATGTGTTCCTGACTGCTGACATGCTCATCACCATGATGGCTATGCACTCACCCTTTAGACATACAAGCTCCAGTAAACTATTCTATAAATTTTCCTGGTTATGATGTCTTTCCATAGCAGTAGAAAAGTAACTATGACACTGGGGGAAACTATTTTCCCTATTCTCAGCATTCCTTAGTTGCATATTGCCTATAATTCTTTTTGTAGGGTTGAAGCCTTGTAGACTTCTCACATGTCCATCTTAGTATGTCTATTGTTGTTGTTGTGGTTGGTTCATACTTAGTACATTATGTTGGTAATATTTTGGCAGTGTGGGTTCTGACATTACTAGGAAACACATTCTAGTGAGCAGTCCCTGGTCCTTTGGCATTTACAGCCTTTTAAACTCCTGTTCTAAAATGTTCCCTGAGCCTTATGTTTGGGAGTTGTTTTGAAGATGTAGCCATTGGGGCAGAGATCTCTAACTCTGTGTTTTGATTGTTTCTGGTTTTCTATAATGGTCTCATGTGTTGCAAAGAGAAGGTTGCAAAGAGGGGCAAGGTCTACACTTATCTAAGGGTATAAGGGCAAACATTTAAAATGTATGTAGGCATTATTTAGCTACCTTTGATACACAGCCTAGGACCAGCTGCCTAAGGACACTGATATCCATAGTGGGTTTTACCCTACTACCTCAATTAACAATTGAGACAATCCTTTACAGACATAACTCTTTTCAGGGAATTCTATGCTATGCCAGCTTAATAGTTAATGTAGAGTAGGATAATAACCAAACTTTCTCAGATTTAAAATATCAGGAACAGAATGGCTAAGGCCAAAGTGACAGCCCATGCTGTCGAGGATATGAAAAAAGAGGAACACTCTTCCATTGCTGGTGGGATTGCAAACTGGTACAAGCACGGTGGAAATCCATTTGGCAGCTCCTCAGAAAATTAGTAATAGCTCTACCACTAGACCCAGTTACATTGCTCCTGGGCATACACTCAAAAGATACTCCACCATACCACAAAGACAGGTGCTCCACTATGTACATAGCAGCCTTATTTGTAATTGCCAGAAGCTGGAAACAACCCAGATGCCTGTCAACTGAAGAATGGATACAGAAAACATGGTTCATTTACACAATGGAATACTATTCAGCTATTAAAAACAATGATGTCATGAATTTTTCAGGAAAATGGATAGAACTAAATATCCTGAGTGAGGTATCCAAAACTCAAAAGGACATGCATGGTATCTATTCAACTGATAAGCTGATATTAGCCAAAAAGTACAGAACTACCCAGGATACAACCCACAGATCTTATGAAGTTTAACAAGCAGGAAGGCCCAAGTGAGGATGCTTCAATCTCACTTAGAAAGAGAACAAAATAATCATGGGAGTCAGATGGAGGGAAGAATGTGGGTGGGAGAGGGGAAGAGGAGAAAAGGTGAACAGGATCAGGTATGGGGTCAGGAACAGGAGAGAAAACCAGAGGACCAAGAGAATGAATGGAAATAGGCAGCTTGTTGGGGTGGGAGGCAGGGGGGCTCTAGAAGGTACCAGAAACCTGTGAGGTGAGAGACTCTCAGGACTCAATGAGGGTAACTTTAGCTGAAATATCCAACTGTGGAGAGAGGGAACTTGAAGAGTTCACCTCCAGTAGATAGACAGGGTCTCAAGTGGAGGTTTGGGGTTACCAAACCACAGTCAAAATTTCTGAGCCAGAATTGTTCGATCTAAAACAACTAGAGGGACAAAATTGGAGAAAAAAACTGAAGAAAACACTGTCCAGTGACGAACCCAAATTGTGATCAATCTCATGGGGGGACACCAAGGCCTGACTCTATTACTGTTGCTATAATCATTTACAGACAGGAGCTTAGCATGACTGTCCTCTGAGAGTTCATACCATTGTCTGACTGAAACAGATACAGATACTTAATCCAACCATTGTTGAAGTCAGGGACCCCTATAGAGGAACTAGAGGAAGGACTGAAGGAGCTGAAGAGGAAGGCAACCCAGTATGAAGACCAGCAGTTTCAACTAACCTGGATTCCTGGGAGATCCCCAAGACTGAGCCAACAACCATGCTGCATCCACAGGCTGATGTTAAGCCTCCTGCACATAAATAGCAGAGGACTCTCAGGTTTGGCCTCAGTGGGAGAAGATGTGCCTGATTCTTGAGAGAGTTGAGGCCCCAGGGAAGGGGGATATCTAAGAGGGGGAGAGAGGGAACACCCTCTTAGAGGCAAGGGGGAAGGAGAATGGGGGAGGAACTAGGGGACTGGGGGAAAGAGCTGCAATGTAAGTAAATGAAATAATTAATTAAAAATATCAGAAAACACTCTATCTCTGGTAATTGAATAGCTATGGAATACAGAAGCCCAAGTGACCCATATATATTTTGTTGCTTTGTTGAGATAGGTACTGATGTAGAGCATAAAGGCCTCATAAAGGTTGAGAATGACCTTAAACTTCAGAATATCCTTCCTCCATCTTTTGAATCTTGGGACCAGGGCTGTATGCCATCATGTCTAGTTTATGTGGTGCTGAACACATGGCTTAGTACATTCTAGTAAACTGCTCTACCAACTGAGCCACATTTATAAATTTCCAACCCTGTCTTTTTTACTACACCCTTTTTGCCATGAATATTCCTTTGCCCATTCAAACACAATTCTATAAAGACATTATTGGAAAACTAAGATGCCCTTTTTTCTATCACTCTCTTCCAACTTTCTCACTGAATGAGATCAAAGCATCAACCCCATAAATTTCCTTGATGTGTTGGTAGAATATCAATACAGCCAGTTCTAGGCAGAAGGCAAAGAGTGCTTAATGGCCACAAGGAACACTTTTACAAGCTTCCCTTCTCTATAAATCCAACACAGTGATTTACAAAGGATTCATTTGCTTCAACCTTTGACTGGCAGAAATTGACTAAAGAATATGGACCCTAGTAAAATGCTGGTGTCCTAATTCATCACAACACATCCAAATGGCAGTAGATGCCATTTGACCTTATCACCATGTTTTTCAGCAATTATTCTATGGTTCCAAAAATTAAAAATATCTTTGAGGTACATAATAAAGTATATATAAGGGATTAGTTACAAAACTGTTCCACTTGATGAAAATGTGTTGAGCTTAGTGAGACACACTTCTAATCCAAGCATCTTATCCAACACTTCTGGCACATTTTTTTTTTTTTTTTTTTAGATATTTTCTTTATTTACATGTAAATTTCTCCATTCCCAGTTTCCCCTTCAAAAAACAAAGAAACAAACAAAAACAACAAAAACAAACCCCTTTTGCCTCCCACTTCCCCATGCCTGCCACCCCGCCCTCTCCCACTTCCTGGCCCTGGCATTCCCCTACACTGGGGCACAGAACCTTCACAGGGCTGAGGTCCTCTCCTCCTATTGCTGATCTGGCACAATTTTTAACCAGTGTTGAGTAGGATTAGAAGCTCATGGCCGCAGGACATACATTTGACTTACTAGATACTACAAGATGACTCCAAACATGAAAACACCAACTTCTAGGTCAACGAGTATCTGAAAATTGTGTTGCTTTTTATTTGAAGCATAGTTTTATGCATTTCAAACTGGCTTTGAACTTGATACACCATCAAGGATAACTCTGAGCTTCCCAACACATTCTATTCAGCTTTTAATTTTTTTGCTAATCTCAATTTTGTCTACTGCTATCTTATTGTAACTTTCAATTAACTACCTGTCAGTTGTTTTCAACCTGTGGGTCAAGACCCCTTTGGGCCAGGGGGTCTCAATCTGTGAGTCACAACCACTTTGGCAAACCTCTATCTCTGAAACAATTTTTTTAAAGATTTATTTATTTATTGTTATATGTAAGTACACTGTAGTTGTTTTCAGAAGCACCAGAGAGGGCATCAGATCTCATTACGGATGGTTGTGAGCCACCATGTGGTTGCTGGGATTTGAACTCAGGACCTCTGGTAAAGCAGTCAGTGTTCTTACCCGCTGAGACATCTCACCAGCCCCCTGAAATAATTTTTAACAGTAGCAAAATTACAGTTATGAAGTAGCAATGAAATAATATATAATATATAATGTGATAGAACTTAAAATTCTATAATCACTTTTTGATTCATGGATTAAATATTAATGTGCATTTATCATCTACATACATATAGAATGTAGATGTTTGTTGCTGATTCCTAACTTTACTGTATCATGTTAAAAATATATATAACCTAAAAATATTTATTTACACATGTGTGCACATTCAGGAATGTATACATGCCCATTCATAAATGTGTTTAGATATATAGACATTTTTAGCATTTTTTCTAAGCTTTGCTCCATAGTTACCTGGCAATAGCCAGATATACCTTATTTACTATAAAAGGGGCTGCTTGTCCCCTCCTCTCTCTCTTGCTCTTGTCTTCTTGTTCCCATTCTCTCCCCATTCCCTTCCCCCCTCTCTCCATGTGCTCATGGCTGGCCTCTACTTCTCTCTCTCTCTCTCTCTCTCTCTCTCTCTCTCTCTCTCTCTCTCTCTTTCTCTCTGCCTTGCTCTGCCTCTACTACCCACTTGACTCCCCTCTCCATGCCATGAATAAACTCTATTCTCTACTATACTGTCCTGTGGCTGGTCCCTCAGGAGGAAGGTATTCCTCAGTATGGGCCTGCTGAGGCACTCCCTTTCCCCATACCTGACTACACCTCTGCCAAAACATATCCCCCCATCTTTATTATAAACACATCAGATATATCACACATATTACATATATATTATATATTATAATTATATATATAATAAATAGAAAACAATACTACACTTCAAAATTCACAGGACATTACAGAGGTGGTTAGGAGGAAGCAATTTATGATTCTATGTTTTTACTATTGTAAAAGAAACTTAAAACTTGATGATTGAGGCACTCTAGTTATGAAAAAAGAGAGAGAAGTGAGAAGGAGCTAATAGATGGCAGGAATAGCATTCAAAAATATAAAAGGGGGAATGTTAACACAACAAATATCATTTTTGATAAGGCTATACTTTACACACACATTTATCCACACATACACACACTCTTTAATGGGCCTTTTTATTCCAGGAAGCATTTGCCTTTTATGATTCCTAAATGTCAATGTCAATACATATTCTTGATGTACTTTTGTGGTGATAAGGATAGCTTAGCATCTCATACCTGCAAGGCAAACAACAACCTTCCACTGATCTATAGTCTCCAGCCCCTTTTTATCTCTTTTCACCCTTAGAATGTAATTTTTAAAAAAATATCCAAGTCTTATAAGAAATAAAAGGAAGAAAAAAAGAAAAAAAAAAAAAAAAAGAAAGATAGCCAGGCAGTGGTGACGCACGCCTTTAATCCCAGCACTTGGGAGGCAGAGGCAGGTGAATTTCTGAGTTCGAGGCCAGCCTGGTGATCACAGAGGCCAAAAGAGCACATTGAATCCCCTGAATTAGAGTCACAGATATTAGTGAGTGTCCACATGGGTACTGGGAATTGAACCTGTGTTCTCTAGAAAAACAACTAGTTTTCTTAACTACTGAGCTATGTCTCTAGCCCCCACTAAATTAATTTAAAAAGAAAGATTTAAGAGCTAGGCTGAAATGTGCTTCAGTGATAGAGAACTTACTTGGCATGGATGAGGCTCTGGGTGTGATCCCTAGTACTATCACAAAAAGGAAAAGAAATATCCCAAAGGCGCCTTTCTCTTTAAGCCCAAACAAGGTTTGATCATTCAGAAAATTAGTTAAAAAACTAACTCAAATAGCTAAATTACACAGAAGGGAAAGCAGCAATTCATTTTTCCCTGTCAGCTCTACAGAAAAAGCTTTTCTCATGAAGAACAAACTATATTCAATTATCATAAAATGATATCTTCTCTTTTAAAAAACTGTCTAACAGAATAAAAGGGAGAAAAGCACTTATTTTATTTCTCAGGAAATGCAGTAATTTTTCAAAAAGCTACAAAATAACACAGAGGAGAAAAAATTTTGCTAAATATGAGTGTGGAAGAATATTGCTCCATTACTAGCCATTAGTGGCGTGTTCTAGATGTGATGGGACATTTTAATGCTAAATGTTGAGAAAAAATGATTGTGTTAGGGAAAATATAAACTTTAAATGAAATAGATATGGATTTGTAATGATGAATGTTAAATTTTTGCTTCATTTTTTTTATTGGTATCCAGATGAAAGAAAACTTACCAGATCAAAGAAGTTCAAACCACTCAGAGTCCAATGTTCAGGGATACCTAGATTGGAATATAACTGGTGTCTTCAGGGTCTGAACTTTATAAAAATATAAGTAAATTCGGATTGTGCACTATCATAAAATATTTCAGGAATGATGCCTGTCCCTT
>NC_045030.1:161514531-161515860 GCF_008632895.1 Mastomys coucha
TTGCTGAAGCCTCTTAGCTTTTTCTTAAGCTTAATACTGACTTTACATTCCAGTTTAAAGCTTTATTAATTTAATTATGTTTTTATGTTGTTTACAGGATTTCCTCCTTAGTTCACTCATTATGTGTATTTTTTGCAAAACACGTGCACACACACTCACACACATACACACAAATACCACCATGATTTGTATACGTATGTGTGACACAGTGAAAATTTTGACAAACTTACCTCAAACATGTAAAAGTAACTTTTATTTGCCTGAAGTAATTTTCATCTCCCAGGCTTACTGCCTCTATCTGTTAACCAAGGCCTAGTCCTGGAAGCTTCTAGACTCCATACCAGCTAATCTAGGCCTAGAATATTTTCAGCTTCTGAGACTTGCTACTAAATTATTTCATCTCTTCCTCGTTCTTTGTGAGCTCTGACTGGCTGTTTCAACTCAGCTGTTCTGGTTCAGACTTATCTTTCAGATGCCTTACTCAATCTGGCTTTTCCCTTGGCCTCTGAATTACTCCACCTGGCCTCAAACTAACTCTAACAATCTTTTCTAATCTTCTGGTTCATTCTCAGTTTTTGGCCCATCCTGTCTTTACCTGTATATAGCTTGTTCTCTCTTCAATCCGTCTCTGTTAAACTCTCCCAGTAAATCTGCCTCCTTCTCCTTCTCTGTGCTGCTCTACTCTCCCTCTCAACTCTACTGCACTGCTCTTCATGAACTCTACTGTATTCCTGTACTGCACTCACTTTTTCCTGTACTTACTTTGTATAACTAACTGTCCCAGTAAAACTGCCGCCTCTCCTCTGCACTGCTCTCCCTTAAGTAGCTTCCTTTTCCTCTCTCTTACTCTGACAGTTGGGTACATCCTATTCTGTCAAATATTTCTCTGACTCATCACTTTTTCTGCCATTCAATTGGATATCCCTTTCAACCATGGCTGCTTCCTTTTACAAATTTACTTTACCTTCATTGTTTGGGATTAGATGTGAGTACTAAGCACTGAGCCACATCATAACTAGAAATAGATTCAAATATCACGTAACACAAACATACACCAAGCACATATAAATTTGAATAAAATGGTCACAAACAATAATGTCAGAGCTCCAGAAAGAGAACAGTGTGAACAAATAGACCATAACCTGAAAAGCTACAAGAACTTCAAGCAAAGTTTTACTTGTCCAGGAGCTGCCCTCATTCCCAGTGCTAACATTGGTAACATTTCTGGATATGTCTAAGGCATTTCCAGAGAGGCTTAACTGAGAATAAAAGATTCATGTTGGAAGGTAGGAAGCACTATGCCATGGACTGGAGTCCTGGCCTGAATTA
>NC_045030.1:161516177-161530451 GCF_008632895.1 Mastomys coucha
ATAAACCCTTCCTTCTGTAAACTGCTTTCCAAAGGTATTTTGTCACAGTAACAAAAAATAATAATAATTAATACCCTGCCAAAGAGGGTGGACTTCATTTCAAGTTCAACTGGAAAAGCTGTACCCAGAAGTACTGTCAGGAAAAGTGGCAAATTCTATAAGAGACATACTAGGGATCCACAGCTTTGCTGCTTTGAACTTCCAGGACCAATGAGAAGCCATGCAGAAATTTAAAAAGGAGATAGTACTGGAAATGAGATCTCCTGAATTCAGAGCTCACTAATTATAGACTTAATGTGCTGGTTTGAATATGACTGGCCCCGGTAGACTCATGTGTTTAGTGGCACTATTAGGAGGTGTAGCCTTGTTGGAGTAGGTGTGAGCTTGTTGGAGAAAATGTGTCACAGGGAACAGGCATTATGCTCAAGATCTACCCAGTGTGAAATTCCAGGCTCCTCTTGGCTGCCTTCAAATCAAGATGTAAAACTCTTGCTCCTCCAACACCTGCCTGCATGCTGCCATGCTTCCTGCCAAAATGATAATGGCAAGAGCCCACTCAGCTAAGGTTGATCCTGTAAAAATGAATTTAAGAAAAAGCTTGGTTCCAGGAATGGTGGCACACACCTTTAATCTTAGTGGACAGAGCCTTTAATCCTAGTAATCAGGAGACAGAGGCATACAGTTCAATGTCAGAGTACAGAATATGCTCCAGGACAGCCAAATTTAGGCAGCGAAAATAATAATAAAAAAACAGAAAGCTGGTAAAGATATAATAAGAACAAGCAGGTTATTTTCCAGCCTCTGAAAACAGCAGAACTTGACAGGTTTTGCCACGTGGCTCTGGTATTAGAGTCAAGTATAGAAGAGGTTATGAAATCTCTCTCTTTGATTAAGGAAAGTCACTGAGGCCAGGGATGTGCAGCAGGGGTGTCCCTTCATGGAGGCACATAAGGCCATTGTATATAGCTCTGAAGTTGAAACTTAGATTGCCGTGGAGAGCCCAAGATGTTGGAGATGCTAGAGTGAAATAATACCTGTCATAGAAAGATGCTAATTGGGAACAGAACCAACCCAAGAAAAAGAAGTGTATTGAAGTCAACAAAGCTGAAAGGAGTTGGAGAGCTAAACAGAAATTTCACATCAGACATGAAGATGCAGAGTTTAGTTTGTCAAGCT
Organism: Mastomys coucha; assembly: GCF_008632895.1. Taxonomy (NCBI): domain Eukaryota; kingdom Metazoa; phylum Chordata; class Mammalia; order Rodentia; family Muridae; genus Mastomys; species Mastomys coucha. The sequence goes on from NC_045030.1 coordinate 161,517,354, forward strand.
GATTTTCTGGCTTGTTTTAGTTCAATATTTCCTTAATATGCCCTCTTCTCTACATTTTGGAACAGTACTGTAAGTCTTGTGTCATGACATGTTGGAATTATGTGATCGGCCTTTTGATTTTCATTTTATAGGAGATTACAATTAGGAGATTGCATGAATCTCTGAAGAGATTTTGAACATTTGACTTTTAAACATTGTTGAGACAGTAGTAGACTACAGCAGCTTTTGAACTTGGAATAAATGTATTTTGCATTATGCTATGGCTACAAGCCTATGGGGTACAAGGAGTGAAATGTGGTAGTTTGAATAGGTCTGGCCCCCATAAACTTATTTGACTAAATGCTTGGCCCATGGGAAGTGACACTATTAGGACATGTGACATCATTGGAGTGGGTGTGGTCTTATTAGAGGAAGTATGACACTGAGGATTGTCTTTCAGGTCTCCTACGCTCAAGCTCTCCTCAGTGTAGAATTCCAGGCTCCTCTTGGCTGATTTCCAACCAAGATACAGAACTCATCAATGGAATCAAATCAAAGACTGACAAATAAATCCACAAACCTATGGACATTTGATTTTTTACAAAGAAGCCAAAACCATACACCAGAAAAAGAAAGCATCTTCAACAAATGTTGCTGGTCTAACTGGATGTCTGCATGTAGAAGAATTCAAATAGATCCATATTTATCACCCTGAAAAAACTCAAGTCCAAGTGGATCAAAGACCTTAACATAAACCTGGACACATTAAATGTAATAGAAGAGAAAGTGGGAAACTGCCTTGGCACAGGAGACAACTTCCTAACGAGAATAACAATAGCTCAGGCACTAAGATCAATGATTAACAAATAGGACCTGATGAAATTGAAAAGCTTCTGCAAGGCTAAAGACACCATCAATAGGACAAAACTGTAGAGAAAAGATTTTCACCAACCCTACATCAGACAGCAGACTAGTATCCAAAATATATAAAAAATTCGAAAGATTAGATACCACCAAACCAAATACCTGAATTTAAAAGCAGAAAACAAAGCTAAACAGATAACTCCCAACAGAGAAACCTTGAATGGCTGAGAAGCACTTAAAGAGATGTTCAAAGTCCTTAGTCATCAGGAAAATGTAAATTAAAATGTCTCTGAGATTCCGTCTAACACCCATCAGAAGGGCTAAGTTCAAAACCTCAACTGACAGCACATGCTGTCAAACATGCAGAACAAGGAGAACACTCCTCCATTGCTGGTGGGAGTGCAAACTTGTACAGTCAATTTGGAAATCAATTTGGTGGGTTCTCAGAAAACTGAGAATCAATCTACTCCAAGACCCAGCTATATCACCCTTGTGTAAATACCAAAAGATACTCCACTATACTACACAGATACTTGCTCATCTATGTTCATAGCAGATTTATTCATAATAGCCAGAAACTTGAAACTACCTAGATGTCCCTCAACCAAAGAGTGGATAACAAAAATGTGGTATATTTATACAATGGAATAATATTCAGCTATTAAAAATAAAGACATCATGAAAATTTCTGGCAAATGGTGGAACTAGAAAAGATCATCCAGAGTGAGGTAACCCAGACCCAGATAGACACACATGATATGTACTCATTTATAAGTGGATAGTAGCTGTAATGTGTAAAATAACCATGCTACAATCCATAGACACAAAGAAACTAAGTACTGAGGAGGGCCAAAAGGAGGATGCATGAATCTCACTTGGAAGTGAAAATAAAATAGAAATCAGAAGTCAAGAGAGGGAGAGAACTGGGTTGGAGATGGGATGAGGAGAGAACAGTGATGGCGATCAGGTGTGGGGAAAGGAGGGGTGGAAGAGGGCTAGGAGAGAGAATGGAAATAGGTCTAGAACACCTCTGGGACTAACTGGAGACCTGGGATGGGGGTGGGTCCTGGGAATCTATGGGGGTGGTCCTAGCTGAGACTCCTAGTAACTGGAGATATGAAGACTGGAGTGACCATACCATGTAGCTAGGTAGTACTTCCAGTGGAGGGACCAAAAATTTTCCCTGATTACAAGATGCCAAAGGATAAAGATGGAACAGATATTGAGGGAAGAGCCAACGAATGGCTGGCCAATTTGAGCCCCATCTCATCGGAGATACCCAACCCTTGACACTATTAATGATATCCTGCTATGCTTGCAGACAGGAACATAACTGTCTCCTGAGAAGCCTCATCCAGCAGCTGACTGAAACATATACAGAGACCTAAAGCCAAACACCAGGTAGAGCTTGGGGAGTCTTGTGGAAGTGTGGGGGATAGGATTTAGGGAGCCAAAGGGGTCAAGGACACCAGAAGAAGACCTACAGAGTCAACTAACCTGGGACCATGGAGGCTCACAGAGTCTGAACCACCAACCAAAGAGCATGCAGGGGCTGGAACAAGGCCTCCTACATATTTGTAACTCATGCACAGCTTGATGTTCATGTGGGTCTCCTAAGAAATGGAGTGGGGGTCTCTGATTCTGTTGCCTGTCATTGGATTCCCTTTTTCTAGCTGGACTGCCTTCCTGGGCTTCAGTTGGAGAGGATGTGCCTAGTCCTGCTATAACTTAATGTCTCAGGGCAGGTGGTACCCAAGGGGGACTTCTTCTCTAAGGAAAGATATCATTAACTTGATTGCAGAAGTTCCCTTGACTTGAGGTTAATCTGATTTTGTTTTGTTTTGTTTTTTGATACAGGGTCAAATCAAATCCAGGTTGGTCTCTAAGAGGTTATGTATTGAGGACAATTTTGAAGTCCTATACTTCCTGCTACCACCTTACCAATGCTGGGTTAATGTTTGATATTTCTTAAGATCACAGTTTAGTGTTGGGGTAGGTATATGATAGACATGCCACTCTATTCTTCAAGGTACATTACACCAGAAGCCCATGTATTCTGTAATTAGAGGGTAACAGCTTTTTTTATATCTGAGCTTCGAAGCTCAGATCTTCTTCAAGGGAGTAATAACTGATGATGTACAAAAACAGGGAATCCTATAAGTTAATGTGATTCTCCACAGTACTCTGTAGAGATAATAACATAATTATTCTGAGGGGGTAATAGAAGTAGAGGATTGTGAGGGTGGGATTGGGAGGAGGAGGCTGCAATTGGAATGTAAAGTGAATAAATAAATAAATTCATGAAAATAATGTAGAACTCTTGGTTCCTCTAGCAACATGTCTGCTTGGCACATTGTCATGCTTCCTACCTCGATGATAATGGACTACTCTCTGAAACTGTAAGCCAGTCCCAATTAAATATTTGACTTTATAAGCATTGCCATGGTCAGGATGTGTTTTGACAGCAGTAAAGCCCCTAACTGAGACAGCCAACAACTCTCAGGGACTCTTGGGTCTCTCTCTTTCAATGATAGAATCACCAGATGCTTTTCTATATGTACAGATGATTTAATCTCAGGTCCTCACACTTTCATGACAGGCATCTTATGCACAGAGCCAATTTCTATGCCTTACTCTGTGTCTTGGTTGCAGTGATGGTTGCACAGCTGTTTACAGTCATTGAATAGCACCGGAACTAAATAAATAAATAAACAGGTAACTACAAATGGGGAAAGAAACCTAGAATTGTAATGTTCATAAAAAAAATCCACTGGTAGAAGAGAAGGTCCTCATATATATGTCTGAGCTGAGAATACTGGAAAACTACCTGGAAAATCCATGAGTGAGTATTTTGCCTGTGTGAGGTGAAGGCACATATATTTTTAGTAGAGTTTCAGTGGTCAGCTGAGGGCCATAATCCATAAATATTTATGCTCACTAAATATATTACCCAATAGACAGAAAAATGGACTCTAGCAAAGGTACTTAGTCAAACTCAGATCTTCTTCAGCGGAGTAATAACTGGTGGTATATGAAAACAGAGACTCCTCTAAGTTAATGACTCTCCACATGATTCTATCAATGGTGACCAGATGACTGTCAGAGACTCACACACACAAAAGTACTGCCAAATCAATAAACAAATAAGCACCCTTTAAAATCATCAGATATAAAGAAGAAAAGGCTTCTTAAAGATTAAAACAGCTAGATCAAAAATCAAGAAACTCTACCTAAATGTTAAATATTTTTCATAAGTAGACAGTAGAACTCTGAGAAGTTAAACAGTGACTGTGCTGAACCAAGGTTTGTAATAAACTTCTTTCATTTTCCACAGGCAGCACGTATTATTTTAGTGACATTTTAAAATAATGAAGCAATCTCAAAATGTTCCAGCAAATTTTTCTTTACTCAGATCTAGATTATTAACAAAATAACATCTGAATCAGTTCATATCTCTTTTTTAAAAAGCCAAAATGCTCTCAAATTTTTGCACAGATGTTGACTTTTTCTGTTTTCAATTTTTCATTTTGAAAATTTTCCTATTAATATTCATTAGGGGAGGTGTGGGTGAGAGGAGTGAAGATAGGGGAAACTGTGATCAGGATACACTATCCGAGAAAAGAATATTAAAAAATATCCATTATGACCGTTTTCTTTCTCTGATTCAGATGTAATGCATGCCTTACTTGTCTGCTCTCTTTAAATTCTGTTCATTTGCCACAGGTTCTCCCACTTTCTATGTGTTTCTATGTGTTTGTGACCTGCTTATTAAGTGGGTCATTAATTTGGTTGGTTGCAGAAGGTCCTTTGGCCTGGAATTGATCTAATTTGTTTTGTTTTGTTTTGTTTTTTGAGACAGGGTCTCATAAAATCCAGGTTGGCCACTAAGATGCTATGTACTAAGGATGGCTTTGAACTCCTAATCTTCCTGTTACCACCTTCCAGGTTCTGGGTTAATATGTGATGTTTCTTAAGATCATGATTTTGGGTTGGGGCAGGTATACCATGGACATGCTATTCTATTCTTCAAGGTACATAACTTCAGAAGTCAATGTATTCAGTTACTAGAGGATCTAACCCAGATCATTTGGTTTTTAACTTTTTTCTGTATGGGTGTTTTGCCTACATATACATTTGTATAACATGCGAGTGACTAGTACCGGTAAAGGCCAGAACAATACATAGGATTCCCCTGAAATTGAACTTACAGATAGTTGTGAATTGCCATGTAGGTGTTGGGTATTAAACCTGGGTCTTCCGGTTTAAGAATTTGCTCTTAAGTAGTGAGGTACCTCTCCCTTTTCAGATTTTTTTATGGTAAAGGGTATTTATTTATTTATTTGGAGATAGCATCTCATATATCCCAGACTGACCTCGAACTTATTATATAGCTAAGGGTGATGTCCACTACTGCTTCTATGTCTTGAGTCCTGGGATTACTTGCATATACTACCATGCCCAATTTATGTACAGAATATCCAAATCAGGGATTCATGAAACGCTTGACAAACTGAGCTACATCTTCAGCAGCTACAGGAGAATTCTCACTTTTTGTAATTAATAAATAGCCCAGAAAATATTTTGATAGTTCTTAATCTTGTTCTGCTATACAATTAATATTAGAACATTATCACATTGTGAAATAGTATATCTTTGAAAACGAGCACACTTAATCATTAGTACTCCATTAGAAATAGTTTAGGAATAGAGAGATATATGTAATTACTATGCAGGCTTTCATAGAGTTTAACATTATGAGAGTGTTTTGTTTTGTTTTGTTTTTTTAAGACAGACTCTTGCTGTCTCTAGCTTCCATGGAACTAACTATTTAGACCAGACTGGCTTCAAACACACAGAGCTCTGTGTGCCTCAGCCTTTTGAGTGCTGGATTACAGATGGATGCCACCACACCCAGCCCTAATGCCAATCATTTTAAGAAATAGCTTTAAGTGAAAGTCAATAGAGGGTCTCTTCAGAAATTGTCCAATTTTTTTCTCTGTACCAACATGAAGCTCTGTGCCCAAGAGTGCTGTTGAACCATTTCTTGTGTTTAAAATTCAAGAGCAGTGCTCTTCACTCTAGACGAAACAGAATGCTTTTCCAACAATGCCCCATTTCACCAAATATCAGGAAACCCAAGAGGCCAGACTAGATCAATAAATAAATGTCTAGCTTCTGGCCCGAGCTCCAATGATTTAGTTCCATTTATAAAGCGTTAACCTTGAAATACAGCCTGAGATCAAGTTGAACACACTTTATTATAGCACAAAGTGGAAGTGTACAGGAAACCTCATTTGCTCAGGGTTAGCATGTTATGACAGAAGGATCCCTCGAGTTTCAGACAACCAGTGATTTTAGCTTAACTTTTTCACTTAAACTGGCCTTTCTGAAAATCCCTTTATTCATCTTTAAGTCGAGGCTCAGAGAACAAACTCTGTGGGGTAGTAGAAACAACAAATCATATTATACATGAAAGAACTCTGAAAACCATAAGACACTTACAAATGTCATCCAAACGTGGGAAATAGCCTTCCCCCAAACACAATTGTGCTGGTATTTCATACATGAATAACCATCCAGCTTGGGTCTGACTGCAAATAAAAATCCTTTTGTTAAAGAAGCATCAACATTTTATGTGTCTGAAAATGGAGCATTCGGGTTGCATGAATGAAGGGAAGACAATTTTAATGATGCCGAGGACTAGATACAGTGTTCTTCCCCTGCTGACTTCACAGAACAAAGTATCAATTGAAGAGACTAGCTGACAACTTGCATGTAATATCACTACATCCTTCTCCAGTGGGTTTAGAGTTGCTTCCACACAGGGCTGTGGGAAAAACTCAAGCATTTGCTGCTCTGATTAGTTCCATGTAAATATACACACTATCATTCAGGCAAAGCAATCAATACATTTACCTAAGTGCTACACCCATCAAATAAGGCCTTGGTACTGCTTAATGAGTTCACTGAGTCAAATTAATGAATGATGAGATGACAGGGTGGATGGCTGAATGTGCTTTCTCAGTGTTAGAATCAAATGGACTGGAGACAAATAGTCTGCCTATATTATTATGGCAATGAGACTCTCAAGAGCTAAAATGAATTATGGGAAAGCCAGAGATTTCCCCTGAAAGCTTCTTGTAAAACAAGAGTTATGCTCCAGATTAAAATCTTTTCAGCTACATTGACTCCCAGCTGAAGGGAAGCTGCAGGAAGCAAGACGGATTAGGGCTTAGAAGGATGGATCAGCAGGAAGAATTCTTCGAAAATCGGTGGGTTCAGGTGATTATGGCAAAGTATAGGCAACTGGAGCCAGAGACCAGGTAATCCAGCCACCATCTGCATGTTCTTCTGGCTTCTATCCAGCTTCCTCTCCATCCTGACAATCATAGCTCTCAATCAAAGTTTGCACTCCTTTGCATCAGAGCTGTCACCCAACTCAGACCAATTCTTTGCCCATCTGCATCACAATTTTCTTAAACGTTTTGGCCATGGTTGTTCAGGATGGTGAAATCATGGCTCATTTCTCTCCTCTTCCATGCACTCTCCTAAGTCCTCTTGGGTGAAGATTGCAGTCTCTTTATTTTATACAGTAAGGATGGATGCCTGAGTCTCCTCTCCTCACAAAGCTCCTTGTACAGGTCTTCATCCTGAAGACTTGGTTTAAAATATCATTACTATTTTCAGCTGATTTCAACAGTACTACAGGGTTGAACCCAGGTTTTCAGACATGCTAAGTAAGCACTTTACTCTAAGGAACATCCTAAGCTCCATCCACTTCCTTTACATTGCTTACCAAATGGATTGGATTGTTTGATTGACATAGCCAGCTTTAACGGATCTTAGGAATCTTTAAATTACCCTCCTTCCAAAAAATATTTATTTTTATGTGTAAAAGTATTTTTGCCTACATAGATGGATATGCATTGTGTGTGTGTGTGTGTGTGTGTGTGTGTGTGTGTGTGTGTCTGTTTCTGTGTGTGTATTTGTGCCTAGTGCCTGTAGAAGCCACAAGATGTGATCAGATCCCCTGGAACTGGAGTCACAAACTGTTATAAGCTACCACATTGAGACTGAAAATGGAACCTGTGTCCTCTGCAAGAACAGCAAGTGCTCTTAATCACAGTCATCTTTGCATCCCCAAATTGCCCTCTTTATGACTTTAATAATACTTCTTTTCCAATTTTACACAACAGGATTTCAAACTTGTCTTAAACTCCTCAAAATTCTTACATTAACTCCACATTTCTAGGTAACCTTGTAGTCAGCTTCTTAGAGGGCAACACTCCTGCACTTGTCTACTTGAAACTAAGTCATAGACTCACTAACATCCTCCATCATGTCCTCAGTGACATCACATGGTCTTGCTTCTAGAGCTAATTTCTTTCATTGAGGCTTTAGAAATGGCCTCCTCCTCTTCATCCTGCACTTCTAAACTTTTGACTAGTACCAGAACTTGGCATTCTAACACTCTGTATTTCTTAATGTCTACTGAAAAATTTTAGGGGGTTATGACAGTACAGATTTGGTATTCTAGCATCTTAGGAGGTACCATAACAATAACAAGGAGTGTGGATTGGAAGCTAGCCTGAACTAAATCCTGAAACATTAGCTCCAAAAAGGCAATCAAACAAAAATTTTCTCTTGTACTGGGAACCCTGAACCAATGTATTTCATTATTAAAATCATATGCAACCAGGCATGGTGGTACACACCATAAATCATAGCACAGGGGAGGCAGAGGTAGGTGGATCTTGGCATGTACCAGTTGAATAAGGATCTCCAACAGGCCACACTCTTCACAGTTCCATCACCAGCTATTACCATTCTGAGGATCATCCTTCATATATGAACCCCCAAAGAAAAAAATTACATGCAAGCCTATAATATTACATGATGTCTCTCTAGTTTTGCTTCTATTGTTCTCTCATTTAATGATAAATGAGTCATTAGAATTATTGCCTCTGTTAGCATGAATGAAAAAGTCATTAAGTATATCCAGCTAGATATCAATTACTGTCATTGACTCCCACCTTTGAAACATAGTCATGGAAGCATATTATGTAATATTTTAGTACATGTGTAGGAACTCCTACATTCTCTTTAGATGTTTCTCTGATCTACCCATCTTTGGCTTTAGTTGCTGTATGATGGATGCAACTCCTAAGTACATGCCCTCTCATAGGTTCATGTATTTGAAAACTTTGTACCCAGTTGGTGGCACAGTTTCAGGTGTTATAAAACCTTTAGGATGTACAGTCTCACTGGAGGAAGTACATCACTGTGGGCAGGCTTTAAGGGCTCATTCTCTCACTGTTCTTTCTGTCCTCTTGCTCTGCTTCCTGTATGTGATTAAGATGTGATTGCTTAGCTTCCTGCTACTTGCTATGCCTCCCTGCTAGATGGACACTTCTCCCTTTGGAACCATAAGCTAAAATACACTCTTTTCTTCTGTAAGTTGCTTTGGGTCAGTGGATTTTATCATTACAAGGGAAAAGTACTAATAGGACTAGTCAATATTTCATACGTCCACTTGGCTACCATGTTCTCCATGATAATACTCCTAAACATCTAGGCCTGTATCAGTATATCTTTGAGGACATAGAAACTTTGAGGATGTGTCACCTAGGGAATATATGTATTTCAATGTGGAAAGAAAGACTATGTTAATCTTTTTTTCATTAGAATTTCTAGAAATCACTGCTATGTCTGACACCCCAAACATAAATGTAATGCAAAAGCACATGAATATATACCATTAAGAAAGATCATTCCACAGTAGATGTAAAAGGAATCCATGTTGTTTATATTAAGAATGATTAAAACCTTTTGACTACCTATAACAGTCCTATCTGACAAAATAGTCCCTGTAAAATGAAAATTATAACCAAAGGCAACAAAGATTTAAAAGTTGGAGCTATTATGTTAAAATGTTCAAAAATGATGGCTGAGCTCACAAATGTCACCTCAAATTTCCTGTCTGCTTCAAGCAAAAAAGGGGAAAAGTCTCTTATTATTGATTTTACAGAACATGTACTGAAAACCTTGAGCTAAGTGAGGAAACAATAGCTAATTATCTCACAAGGTTGTGTATATTTTAATTATGACACTAGTGCTGCCTTTTGATAAAAGGAAAAGGAAAACACTGTGTTGTGACTTTGTGACTCTCCCTCACAGTAATAAACAGACACCATGGATGAATCATACATTATACACCAGCTCCATCTTCATCCACTCACAGACCAGAAATATCCAGAGCAGGGATTCACAACCTTGGCATTATGATATTTGGGGACAGATAATTCTTTAACAGTGAGGCTGTCATGTTCATTATATGATGCATTACAGTTCAGTAGTCCATGTGTAACAGATGCCCATAGCACTGCCTCTCCTTCCCCAAGTTGTGATAACAGAAAATGCCTGTAAAAACTTCTAAATGCCCCTTAAGGAGCAATTTCACTCCTGGTTATAAACCACTGACCTCTCAAGTGATAAAAAGCAAACCACTGCTCTCAGCATTCCATCACTCTGATTATGGCTACCTTCCATCAGAAAAAAAAAGAACTAAAAGAAACACACCTGCAGACACCATCCTCTTCCACACCCTGGCCTTTGGCATTCCTCTGACTCTCCAAATTTATTTTTACCTGCACTAACACATTTACATTTTTTTCTAGTTTATTATTTTTTTTACTGGAAATTTTCTTTATTTAAATTTCAAATGTTTTCCCCTTTCCCAGTTTACCCCCAGAAACCCTCTATCCCATCCTCTCTCCCCCTGCTTTTATGAATGTATTCCCCCACCCACCCACTCACTCCTGCCTCTCTGCCCTTAAATTCCCCTACTGGGGCATTGAGCCTTTACAGGACCAAGGGCCTCTCCTCCCGTTGATACCCCATGAGGCCATCCTATGCTACATATGCAGCTGGAGCCATGGGTCCCTCCATGTGTACTCCTAGGTGTGTTTAGTTTAGTCGTTTAGTCCCTGGGAGCTCTGGGGGTTCTGGTTGGTTGATATTGTTCTTCCTATGGGACTGCAAACCCCTTCAGCTCCTTCAGCCCTTTCTCTAACTCTTCCATTGGGGACCTTGTGCTAAGTCCAATGTTTGGATGCATGCATACTCTTCTGTATTTGTCAGGCTCTGGCAGAGACTCCCAGGAGACAGCTACATGAGGGTCCTGTCAGCATGTACTTTTTGGCATCCACAATACTGTCTGGGTTTGGTAACTGTATATGGAATGAATCCCCAAGTGGAGCAGTCTCTAGATGGCCTTTCCTTCAGTCTCTGCTCCATACTTTGTCTACATATTTGCTCCTGTGAGTATTTTGTTCCATTTCCTAAGCACCAAAACACCCACACTTTGGTCTTCCTTCTTGAGCTTCATGTTGTATGTGAATTGTATCTTGGGTATTCCAAACTTTTGGACTAATATCCAGTTATCAGTGAATATGCACCATGTGTGTTCTTTTGTAATTGGGTTACCTCACTCAGAATGATATATTCTAGTTTCATCCATTTGCCTAAGAATTTCATGAATTTATTGTTTTTAACAGCTGAGTAGTACTCCATTGTATAGATGTACCACATGTTCTGTAACCATTCCTCTTGTTGAAAGACATCTTGGTTCTCTCCAGCTTCTGGCTATTATAAATAAGACAGCTATGAACATAGTAGAGCATGTGTCCTTGTTATATGTTGGAGAATCTTTTGGGTATATGCCCAGGAGTGGTATAGCTGGGTCCTCAGGTAGTACTATGTCCAATTTTCTGAGAAACTTCCAGACTGATTTCCAGAGTGGTTGTACAAACTTGCAATCCCACCAGCAGTGGAGGAGTGTTCCTATTTCTCCACGTCCTCTCCAGCATCTGCTGTCACCTGAGTTTTTGATCTTAGCCATTCTGGCTGGTGTGAGGTGGAATCTCAGGGTTGTTTTGATTTGAATTTCCATGATGACTAAGGATGCTGAACATTTCTTAAGGTGCTCCTTGGTCATTCTATATTCTTCAGTTAAAAATTCTTTGTTTAGCTCTGTACACCATTTTTAATAGGGTTATTTGATTCTCTGGAGTCTAACTTTTTGAGTTCTTTGCATATGTTGGATATTAGCCCTCTATCAGATGTAGGGTTGGTAAAAATCTTTTCCCAATCTGTTGGTTGTGGTTTTTTCCTATTGACAGTGTCATTTGCCTTACAGAAGCTTTGCAATTTTATGAAGTCTCATTTGTCAATTCTTGATCTTAGAGCATAAGTCATTGGTGTTCTGTTCAGGAAAATTTCCTCTGTGCCCATGTGTTTGAGGCTTTTCCCCACTTTTTCCTCTATTAGTTTCAGTGTATGGTTTTATGTGGAGGTCTTTGATCCACTTGGACATGAGCTTTGTACAAGGAGATAAGAATGGTTCCATTTGCATTCTTCTACATGCTGACCTCCATTTGAACCAGCACCATTGGTAGAAAATGCTGTCTTTTTTCCACTGCAGGGTTTTAGCTCCTTTGTCAGAAATGAAGTGACCATAGGTGTGTGGGTTTATTACTGTGTCTTCGATTCTATTCCATTTATCTTCCTGCCTGTCTCTGTACTATTACCATAGGTTGTTTTGTTTTGTTTTGTTTATTATTGTTAGCATCCAGAACCTGCGGCAGATATGGGCGGGTCCACAGACCTGTCGCCAGGGCAACGGCCACCATATTCCCAGAATCCATTGGGTTCAGCTCCCACCTTTACCTGGACTGCTACGTCACGACATAAATATATATGGGTACTTTCCTCCATCTTTCTCTCTTTTCTTCTCTCTCTCCCCTCTCTCTTCCTGCGCTGCTACCCCCCTACCCCCTTCCAATTAAACCTCTTACACGTGGAACTGCCTGGACCTGGTGTCTGCAGACGCTTCCCGCTGCGACTCAAACCCATCATTTGGTGCCGAAACCCGGGAGCTTGGCAGTTTGCGTCTACCGACCCACTCCACACCGCCGGGGCAGACAGGGTGCACAGCCACGTGGAGCAGCTGCTGAAACCACTGCTGCTGCTGCTGCTGCTTCGTTCCGTCCAGCGCAGGGAGCGCTCCCAGTACCCTGCACAGGGAGCGCTCCCAGTACCACCACAGCGGCTGCTGTTCTGCGTGAAGAGGGTACCAACACAGCTCACCTGGCGACTGCTCACCACTTCTTGCTAGAGACACCAGACACCGTGGGACACAACAAACCTACAGCCAAGCGCCGCTAGACTACGAACTCTTAACCACGTGAGCTGTAC
>NC_045030.1:161530462-161536643 GCF_008632895.1 Mastomys coucha
CTTTCCTTCTCTTTATAATATAAAAAAGGGAGGTATGTTAGCATCCAGAACCTGCGGCAGATATGGGCAGGTCCACAGACCTGTCGCCAGGGCAATGGCCTCCATATTCCCAGAATCCATTGGGTTCAGCTTCCACCTTTACCTGGACTGCTACGTCACGACATATATATATATATATATATATATATGGGTACTTTCCTCCATCTTTCTTTCTTTTCTTCTCTCTCTCCCCTCTCTCTTCCTGCGCTGCTACCCCCCTACCCCCTTCCAATTAAACCTCTTACACGTGGAACTGCCTGGGCCTGGTGTCTGCAGATGCTTCCTGCCGCGACTCAAACCCATCAATTATCACTATTGCTCAGTAATGCAGCTTCAGGTCAGAGATGGTAATTCCCCCAAAACTTCTTTTATTGTTGAGTATAGTTTTTGCTATCCTGGGTTTTTTGTTATTCCAAATGAATTTGAGAATGAGTTGGAATTTTGATAGAGATTGCATTGAATCTGTAGATAGCTTTCAGCACGATGGCAAATTTTACTATATTAATCCTGCCAACCCATAGGCATGGGAGATATTTCTATCTTCTGAAATCTTCTTCTATTTCTTTCTTCAGAGATTTGAAGTTCTTGTTGTATAGATCTTTCATTTGCTTGGTTAGAGTCACACTAAGATATTTTATATTATTTATGACTATTGTGAAGGGTGTCATTTCCCTAATTCCTTTCTCAGCCTGTTTTATCCTTTGAATATAGGAAGACTACTGACTTTTTTGAGTTAATTTTATATCCAGCCACTTTGCTGAGGTTGTTTATCAGGTTTAGGAGCTCTCTGGAGGAATTTTTGGGGTCACTTAAGTATACTATCATATTCATCTGCAAATAGTGATATTTTGACTTCTTCCTTTCCAATTTTTATCCCTTTGATATTCTTTTGTTGTGTAATTGCTCTGGCTAAAACTTCAGTTGGTATATTGAACAGACAGGGAGAGAGTTGGCAGCCTTGTCTAGTCCCTGATTTTAGTGGGATTGCTTCAAGATTTTTTCCATTTAGTTTGATGTTGGCTACTGTTTTGCTGTATATTGCTTTTATCATGTTTAGGTATGGGCTTTGAATTCCTGATCTTTCCAAGACTTTTAACATGAAAGGATGTTGAATTTTGTCAAATCCTTTTTTAGCATCTAATGAAGTGATCATGTGATTTTTTTTTTTGAGTTTGTTTATGTAGTGGATTAAGTTGACGGATTTCCATATTTTGAACCATCCCTGCATCCCTGGAATGAAGCCTACTTGATCTTGATTGTGGTAAATGATTGTTTTAATGTGTTCTTGGATTCAGTTTGCGAGAATATTATTGAGTATTTTGCATTGATATTAATAAGGGAAATTGGTCTCAAGATCTCTTTCTTTGTTGGGCCTTAGTGTGGTTTAGGTATAATTGTGGCTTCATAGAACGAATTGCATAGTGTTCCTTCTGTTTCTATTTTGTGGAATAGTTTGAAGAGTATTGGTATTATATCTTCTTTGAAGGTCTGGTTGAATTCTGCACTAAACCCATCTGGTCCTGGGCGTTTTTGGATTAGGAGACTTTTAATGATTGCTTCTATTTCCTTACAGGTCTTAGGACTGTTTAGATGGTTCACCTGATCTTGATTTAACTTTGGTACCTGGTATCTGTATAGAAAATTGTCGAGTTCATCTAGATTTCCCAGTTTTGTTGAGTATAGGCTTTTGTAGTAGGATCTAATAATGTTTTGGATTAGTATAAGTTTTTACCATAGACAGACAAAACAGAATGCATATCCTTTATAACAAATCTAGGAATGGCAGTAGACCATAAACATTAAACAATTCCTTTGTTTCATGAAGAATTCATGTCTTTGAAGACCAATATGCGTGGACATTATTAGAGAAGGTATTGACCATCAACCCGAGTAGGTAGGAGAAAGGAAAAACAAAAAGCAAGTTAGAAATAGCCATTGGCTTATTACAGATAATGAAGAAAGAATGTTAGTTGAAATAAAGTATAAGCTTGAGAAATAAGAGCTATTTTTTGATAAAAATATACACTCCCTTCTTCTATGAAGTGCCTCATATCACCTGTAGTCTAAGGATACCTTTTCAAGGGTGCTATTACCTATGTTGATAATGCTTGTATGCATGGATTTAGTGGAGGATGGCTCATAGTTGTGAAACACCTACCACAGTGTCTGCCATATAAGGAATGCACACAGGAAATGCTACCATGTGGTATTCTTTGAAAAACTGGGGTGTCATTCAGTGCTGTTTCCCTAGTAGGAAATAGTAAGAGGTAAAAGTGCTATTGTTTATTGTTGCCATAAATCTCCAACCCAAATATGCCTGGGAATGAATGAATACACAACTCAATTAATATGAATACAAGCTGTGTGCCTAGATTGGGCAGATCTACCACTACACTACCATCATCTCCATCTGTGAGACCCCTTATAACTTGTGTTTTCTGCAGGCCACATGCTTCTGCTTTCCTTCCAACTCATCCTCTGTAGTTCTCTCTCTCTCCCCCTCCTCCTCCTCCTTCTCTCTCCCAACTTTCAGCTCCACCTTCCCTTTATCTACCCAATCACCAGCTCTAGCCTTTATTTTACAAATTAAGGTGGGAAGAAGGTTTACAGGAAATCACCTGAGTGCTGACTCATTCCTTGTTCACTACTGCTTCCAGGAGAACAAAATTAGCATTAAATTACAAATAGCCCCAGAGCTATCCGAAACAGTTTATTGTAATTGATGACTGAAGAGTGACAATAAAAACAAGTCTCACTATGTAGCTCTAAGTGGTGGAGACCTCCCTATGTAGTCTAGGCTCACTGAGAACTCACAGGAATCAACCAGCTTTTGCCTCACAGATGCTAAGTTTAAAGGCATGTGCCACCACACCTAGTACTGCTGGGTATAGCTATGTATCATTGGTGGTGTGTGATGAGTGCTGTGACAACAAACAATAGCTTTTTAGAAGGCTGGACCTGATGGTACATGTTTATAATCCCAGCTACTTGGTAGCTGCAGCTGGAAGACTTCAAGTGCAAATCTAGCTTGGGCAATGTGGTGTGAGATACTGCAGCAA
Source organism: Mastomys coucha (assembly GCF_008632895.1). NCBI lineage: Eukaryota > Metazoa > Chordata > Mammalia > Rodentia > Muridae > Mastomys > Mastomys coucha. The sequence goes on from NC_045030.1 coordinate 161,533,561, forward strand.
AAGAAAATGTAGAAATAGTACAACAGGGTTTGACAAGGAGCTATAGGAATTCTCATTCTGTGCTTGGCAGCTCCTTAATGCTAAGCAGATCTTTCCCAAATTGCATTGATAACTCATTAAGGAATAAAAAGAGACTTCCTCTTGAGTTAATTTGACCAAGAGTGAGCCCAAATTTGAATTATTCACTTCTGTCCCTGTGTCTACTGACTGTTCCTAACAAAGATCTTTCTTTTGTATTATTATCCTGAAGACATGGTACAAAAAGGAATAAGAGAGACATCATAGAAACATATAACAAAAATTTTCATAGATTTATTTAGATGATTTCAGTTGACCCAGGATGGTACATAACACTGTAAATAGATGTTATTGAGTTATACCTGTATATTGCTTCCAACAGTTATGGTATATTTGGTGCTTAAGATTGTTTGCAACTTGTTAGCTGCTTTTAGTAGTGTTTACCACAACACACACTTATGTCATTCTAGGTGAGGAGCATGGAAGAGTATATAAGAGTAAAGTTATGCATTTAGCTTGGGTTATAAAAGCCAAGTTTATGGTAAAGACAAGGCATAGTAAAATTTGTCATGTTGTTCTCTCTCTTTTTTTTTTTTTTTTTTTGGTTTTTCGAGACAGGGTTTCTCTGTATAGTCCTGGCTGTCCTGGAACTCACTCTGTAGACCAGGCTGGCCTCGAACTCAGAAATCTGCCTGCCTCTGCCTCCCAAGTGCTGGGATTAAAGGCTGCGCCACCACCACCTGGCTATGTTGTTCTCTTAAAGGTAGGTTAAAGAACCAGAGGGGGTGGAGGGCACCAAAAGAAGGAGGGCCACTAAACCAACATGATTAAAGTGCATATAAACTCAGAGACTGGGGCAGCATGCATAGTTCTTTCATGGGTCTCTACCAGATCTTCTATGCATATATTATAGCTTGTAGTTTTTTGTGGAATTGCTGTGTGTGTGAATGAGTGGGTGATTCTTGTGCCTTCTCAAGGGATCCTTTCCTTCTGTTTGTTCATCTTTTCTGTACTCTGTTTATACCCTGATATGGCAGTTCGTGTTTTATCTTATTTTATTTTATTTTGTTATGTTTTATTTTATCCAATAGAGCAGCGGTTCTCACCTTCATAATACTGTGACACTTTAATACAATTTGCATGTTGTGGTGACCCTCACTAGACAAGAGGATTTTCAATGGTTCATAAGCAAATAATCTCTTTATATTCAATACTTCATTGGCCATTTAACAGGAACAATTTTATTGGCACAGATATTAATTTTCTTCTTATTTATTTTTTTAAGAAGACACGGATTAGGTCAGAATAGTTCATCTGAGAGCAATGCATACATAATGAAGTCCACTTTAAATCTGGGCATGGTGACACACACCTGCAATCCCAGTATTCAAAAAGCTCGGGCATGAGGTTCACTGCAAATTGAAGGACAGCTTGGGCTACCTACTCATTTCCAGGTGGATCTAGGATACAGGCAGGATGACATCCTTTCATACTTTAAAAAAAAAATAATCTAAGACCAACTTTATTTGTTTATCGCTTTTTTCTTTTCTTTTATATTTTTAAATTTTCCTTTGTATGTATTGTATATTGGTGCGCTGTCTACATGAATGTATATGCACCATGTGCATGCAGTGTCTGAGGAAGCCAAAAGAGGGCATCATATTTTCTAGAATTGGGATTATGGATTGTTGTAGGCACTACATGGATTCTGGGAACTGAATTGGGGTCATCTGTAAAATAAGCAAGGGCTGTTGACTGCAGAGCCACTTTTCTAGCCTCTTGTTGCCTATCTTTCTATATATACTTAGCAACTTGGTATTTTCAAGACAAAGACCAAGGATGAGGGTTGATTCTGTGATCAGTTTGGGTTGGTCATTTCGTTATACTCTATGGAATAGGAAGGAATTGTTTAAAGCTGATTCTAGATTTCCTCACTTAGGTTGCTCATCCACATCACACAATTGCACCAATTATCTATGTGGCTAAGGAAATTGCCACTTTTTATAATTCAAGATTCGAAGGCTGTCTCTTGCCAGAAAGAATATACTGGAGTCAAGTGTGAACAAATTAGGTTAACTTTGAACATCTAAGTACAAAAAAATTCAAAAAGGCCTGAATCCTGTCTTTTTTTTTCTCCATATACATTTACAAAAGAAATAAAATCTTGATTACTATTACCCAGTTTTGACAGAATAAACAGGCTTAATAGACAGAAATCAAAAGGAAACAGCAATGGCAAGATGACTCAATGGGAAAAACCAGTTCAAATAAAAGCCTGGTGACCCACATTCAAGACCCATCACCCATAAAAGATGGGATGAGAGAACCTACTCTACAAACTTGCCCTCTTACCTCGGTATGTACAGATGAAATATAATCACACACCACACAATAATGATGATGATGACAATAATAATAATTACAATTTTTGTTTATTTATTTATTTATTTTTGTTTTCAAGACGGAGTTTCTCTCTGTAGACCAGGCTGGCCTCGAACTCAGAGATCCACCAGCCTCTGCCTCCCAAGTGCTGGGATTAAAGGCGTGCACCACCACCACCACCACTATTAATTTCTTTAGAGCTTTATGCAATGTATTTTTCACTTGGACACCTTTTCTCAACTTATTCCCTTGCCACCTTATCAATTCTCCCATTCCTTCCCTACTACAATTATTATTATTATTATTATTATTATTATTATTATTATTATTATAAATATCAGAATCCCAAAAAGCCACAGCAACTTTAACCTTGTAACAGTTACATGAGCTTCCTTGTGAGGCTGTAGATTGACAGTTTCTCAGAAAGACTGTGCAGAGGTTATAGGATCACCAGCTTTGAAGACTGAAGAGCAAATTTTATACACTTCAGAGAGAATGAACCCAATGAAAGTAAAACTCTTCACTTTAGTTCTAAGATTCAAAAACTAAATGTGATATGTTAGAGAACCTCTTATACCATCATTTTCTTATAGTGGAGCAGAATTTATGACTTATATACATATACAATATATTAAGATATCACATATATTACATTATTATATATACCATTATATGTATAAAAT
>NC_045030.1:161537879-161538588 GCF_008632895.1 Mastomys coucha
TTTAAGAGAACAATGCAGACTTCTAAAATTCTCAGTTTTATTAGAGATAGAAGAAAAACTACCACCATTTTCAATAGCTAATTTGAACATTATGCTAACATTTCACATTTGAGAAAGGAAAAGAAATAGGTTAAAATGATAAACCTATTTTTATGCTCAGTTCACTAGTTATTGGACAGGTTTGAGGCTAGGGAAATAAAAAGACTCAGCCAAATAGCTTTCCACTGCATAAGCCAATCAAGGAGAAGGGCAATTTAAGTAAATAGATGCACTGGCTCATGAGTGTGTGATTATTTTTAAATGGACAAAATCTCTTAGTGTCAGCCATGAAAAGACTAATGAGATCAAAGCATTCCTGAATGGCACATGTCCCTAGGAGCTGCTTCTCTGCAAACATCCTTATGTCAATACTGATTCTAAAGCTGATTAAATCCAATACGTATTTGTAGGTAAACAAGAGAAATACACTGTGTAACCTGATTTTACTGGGATTTTTAACACAAATTTTCCCAGTGTCCTGAAGCCAAAGTAGAAAGCATGGTTTGCACAGTAAGAGAGGAGCCTCCAGTGGGTTGATAAAGTAAGGACAATGCTACTGTGATAGCTGCAGGACTGTTGGCATGGTGAGCTTCAATGGATCCATTGTCTGTGCCTACTTGTCCTCCCAGACACATGAGCTGTTTGATATTTCTTCTTTTTTTTTTTTTTT
>NC_045030.1:161539505-161544765 GCF_008632895.1 Mastomys coucha
AAGAAAGAAAGAAAGAAAGAAAGAAAGAAAGAAAGAAAGAAAGAAAGGGAGGGAGGAAGGAAGAAAGGAAGGAAGAAAGGAAGGAAGAAAGAAATAAAAAAAGTTTGATCAAACCCTGGGAGAGGACTCATCCAAGCAAAACTACCTACAGTGACCATATTATTAAGAAACAAACTGGTCTAAGATAGAACCAGCCAAGAGTGCACAGGCCTCAGAAGCAGCAGAGCAGCTGGGACAGAGTCTTTCCTGCCTCTATCTGCATACAGGAGCTGGAGATGTTCCAAAGCCCTCTGTGCACTGGTCCTGCCAGGAGAGAGTTGGTATTCCAGGAGTGCTGACACAGGCTTACAGCCCCATAGGAGGAACACGTTTCAGCCAGAGAAAGCAATACCAACTCATACCAGATATAACCAAATAACAAAAGGCAAGCTCAAGAAACTTACCAACAGAAACCAAGGCTACATGGCCTCATCAGAACCCAGTTCTCACACAACATTAAGTCCTAGATACCCCCAAACATCAGAAAAGCAAGATTCAGATTTAAAATCACTTCTCATGATGTTGATAAAGGACATTAAGAAGGATGTAAATAACACTCTTGAAGAAATACAGGAGAACACAGGAAAGCAGCTAGAAGCCCTTAAATAGGAAACACAAAAATCCCTTAAAGAATTACAGGAAAACACAGTTAATCAGGTGAAGGAATTGAACAAAACCATCCAGGATCTAAAAATGGGAGGAGAAACAATAAAAAAAATCACAAAGGGAGACAACTCTGGACATAGAAAACCTAGGAAAGAGGTCAGAAGTATAGATGCAAGCATCACCAACAGGATACAAGAGATAGAAGAGAGAATCTCAGGAGAAGAAGATGCCATAAAAAAGATTGACACTACAGTCAAAGAAAATGCAAAATGCAAAAAGCTCTGAACCCAAAACATCCAGGAAATCCAGGACACAATAAGAAAACTAAACCTAAGGATAATAGGTATAGAAGAGAGTGAAGATTCCCAACTTAAAGGGCAAGTAAATATCTTCAACTAAATTATAGAAGAAAACTTCCTTAATTTAAAGAAAGAGATGCCCATGAACATACAATAAGCCTATAGAACTCCAAATAGATTAGATCAGAAAAGAAATTCCCCCCATCACATAATAATCAAAACACCAATTACACAAAACAAAGAAAGAATATTAAAAGCAGTAAGGGAAAAAGGTCAAGAAACATATAAAGGCAGGCCTATCAGAATTACACCAGACTTCTCACCAGAGACTATGAATGCCAGAAGATCCTGGGCTGATACCATATAGACCCTAAGAAAACACAAATGCCAGCCCAGGCTACTATACCCAGCAAAACTCTCAATTACCATAGAAGGAGAAACCAATGTATTCCATGACAAAACCAAATTCATGCAATATCTTTCCACAAATCCAGCTCTTCAAAGAAAAATAAATAGAAAACTCTAACACAAGGAGGGAAACTACATCCCAGAATAGTAAGAAAATAATATTCTTCTAACAAACTAAAAAGAAGATAACCACATAAGCATAACTCCACCTCTAACAACAAAAATAACAGGAAGCAACAATCACTTTTCCTTAATATCTCTTAACATCCATGTACTCAATTCCCCAAATAAAAAGACATAGAATAACAAACTGGATACATAAATAGGACCCAACATTTTGTAGCATACAGGAAAGCAACCTCAGTGACAAAGACAGATACTTTCTCAGAGTAAAAAGCTGGGAAACAATTTTCCAAGCAAATGGTCCCAAGAAACAAGCTGGAGTAGCCATTCTAAATATTGAATAAAATTGACTTTGAGAGTTATCAAAAAAGATAAGGAGGGACACTTCATACTCATAAAAGGTAAAATCTACTAAGATGAACTCTCAATTCTGAACATCTGTCCTCCAAAAGGAAGGATACCAATATTCATAAAAGAAACTTTGCTAAAACTCAAAGCACACATTGCACCTCACACAATAATGGTGGAAGACTTCAACACCCCACTCTCAGCAATGGACAGAACATGGAAACAGAAACTAAACAAAGACACAGTGAATCTAACAGAAGTTATGAACCAAATGGATTTAACAGATATCTATAGAACATTTTATTCTAAAACAAAAGAATATACCTTCATCTTAGCACCTCTTGAAACCTTCTCCAAAATTGATCATATAACCAGTCACAAAACAGTCCTCAATAGATACAAAAAGATTCAAATGATCCCATGAATCCTATCAGATCGCCATGTACTAAAGCTAGTCTTCAATAGCAACATAAACAATAGAAAACCTATATACATGTGTAAGCTGAACAACCCTCTACTCAATAACTTGGTCAAGGAAGAAATAAAGAAATTAAAGACTTTTTATAGTTTAATGAAAATGAAGCCACAACATATCCAAATTTATGGGATACAATGAAAGCAGTGCTAAGAGAAAAACTCATAGCTCTGAGTGCCTCCAAAAACAAGCTAGAGAGCATATACCAGCAGTTTGACAGCACATCTGAAAGCTCTAGAACAAAAAAGAAGCAAATAGACACAAGAGGAGTAAAAGGCAGGAAATAATCAAACTCAGGGCTGAAATCACCAAGTAGAAACAAAAAGAACTATACAAAGAATCAACCAAACTAGGAGCTGGTTCTTTGAGAAAAATCAACAAGATAGATAAACCCTTAGCCAAACTAACCAGAGGACACAGAGACAGTATCCAAATCAACAAAATCAGAAATGAAAAGGAAGACATAAGGACGAAACCTGAGGAAATCCAAAAAATAATCAGATCTTACTACAAAAGCTTATAGTCAACAAAACTGGGAAATCTGAATGAAGTAGACAATTTTCTAGAAAGATACCAGGTACTAAAATTAAATCAGGATCAGATAAACTATCTAAACAGTCCCATAACTCCTAAAGAAGTAGGAGTCCTTAGTAGTCTCCAAATAAAAAACAAAAAGCCTGGGATCAGATGGGTTTAGTGCAGAATTCTGTTAGACCTCCAAAGAAGACCTAATATCAACACTCTTTCAACTATTCCACAAAATAGAAACAGAAGAAACACTACGCAATTCATTCTATGAAGTCACAGTAATGCTGATACCAAAACCACACCAAGACCCAACAAAGAAAGAGATCTTCAGGCCAATTTCACTTATGAATATCAATATAAAAATACTCAAAAAATTCTTAAAAACCAAAGTCAAGAAAACATCAAAATGATCATGCACCATGATCAAGTAGGCTTCATTCCCATGGATACAGGTATGGTTCAATATATGGAAATCCATCAATGTGATCCACTTCATAAACAAACTCAAAGGAAAAAATCCACATGATGATCCTATTAGATGATGAAAAAGCATTTGACAAAATTCAACATCCCTTCATGTTAAAAGTCTAGGAAATATGAAAAACTCAAGGCCCATACCTAAACATAGTAAAAGCAATATACAGAAAACCAGTAGCCAACATCAAACTAAATGGAGAATAACTTGAAGCAATCCCACTAAAATGAGGGACTAGACAAGGCTGCCCACTCTCTCCCTACCTATTCAATAATGTACTTGAATTCCTAGCCAGAGCAATAAGAAAACAAAAGGAGATCAAAGAAATACAAATTGGAAAGGAAGAAGTCAAATCATCACTATTTGCTGATGGTATGATAGTATACTGAAGTGACCCCAAAAATTCCACCAGGGTGCTCCTAAACCTAATAAACAACTTCAGCAAAGTGACTGGATACAAAATTATCTTAAACAAATCAGGGGCCTTCCTCTACTCAAAGGATAAACAGGCTAAGAAAGAAATTAGGGAAACAATACCCTTCACAATAGTTACAAATAATATAAAATATGTTGGTGTGTCTCTAACTAAACAAGTTTGACAAGAAGTACAAGTCTCTGAAGAAGGAAATTGAAGAAGATCTCAGAAGATGGAAAGATCTCCCATGCTCGTGGATGGGTAGGATTAATATAGTAAAAATGGCCATCTTGCTGAAAGCAATCTACAGATTCAATGCAATCCCCATCAAAATTCCAACTAATTTCTTCACAGACTTAGAAAGACCAATTTGAAAATTCATCTGGAATAACAAAAAACCCAGGATAACCAATATTATTCTCATCAATAAAGGAACCTCTAATAGAATCACTATCCTGGACCTTAAGCTGTACTACAGAGCAATTGTGATAAAAACTGCATGGTATTGGTACCGTGACAGGCAGGTGGATCAGTGGAATAGAATTTAAGACCCAGAAATGAACCCACATACCTATGGTCACTTGATCTTTGACAAAGGAGCTAAAACCATCCAGTGGAAAAAAGACAGCATTTTCAACAAATGGTGTTGGCTCAACTGGTGGTTAGCATGTAGAAGAATACAAATTGATCCATTCTTATCTCCTTGTACGAAGCTCAAGTACGAGAGGATCAAGGACCTCCACATAAAACCAGATACACTGAAAGTAATAGAAAATAGAGTGATTAAGATCCTCGAGCACAGGGGGAAATTTCCTGAGCAGTTTACCAATAGCTTATGCTTTAAGAATTGACAAATGGGACCTCATTAAGTTGCAAAGCTTCTATAAGGAAAAAGACACTATCAATAGGACAAAACAGCAACCAACAAATTGGGAAAAGATCTTTACCAATCTTACATCTTATAGAGGGCTAATATCCAATATATACAAAGAACTCAAGAAGTTAGACTCTAGAGGAACAAATAACCTTATTAAAAATGGGGTACAGAGCTAAACAAAGAATTCTCAACTGAGGAATACCAAATGGCTGAGAAGCACCTAAAGAAATGTCTCTGAGATTCTACCTCACACCAGTCAGAATGGCTAAGATCAAAAACTCAGGTGACAGCAGTTGCTGGTGAGGATGTGGAGAAAGATGAACACTCCTTCTGAGAGGCTCTGACAGTACCAGACTAATACAGAAGTAGAGGCTCACAGCCATCTATTGGACTGAGTACAGGGTCCCCATTGAAGGAGCTAGAGAAAGGACTCAAGGAGCTGAAGGGTTTGCAGTCCCTTAGGATGAACACAATATGAACTAACTAGTACCCTCAGAGCTCCCAGGGACTAAACCACCAACCAAAGAGTACACATGGTGGGACTAATGGCTCCAGCAGCATGTGTATAGCAGAGGATGGCCTTGTTGTTCGTCAATGGGAGGAGAGGCCCTTGGCCCTGTGAAGGTTCTATGCCCCAGTGTAGGGAAATGCCAGAGCCAGGAAGTGG
>NC_045030.1:161545045-161555260 GCF_008632895.1 Mastomys coucha
AATTTTTTTTTGGAGGGGAAACTGGGAAAGGAGATATTGTATGACATGTAAATAAAGAAAATATCTAACAAAAAAAGAAAAAAAAAGAATCAACAAATGGAAATGCACTGTTTCTATAAGGCAAAGGACACTGTCAATAGGAAAAAAAACGGAAACCAACTGATTGGGAAAAGATCTTTACCAACCCTACATCTGATAGAGGGATAAATCCAATATATCCAAAGACCTCAAGAAGTTAGACTCCAGAGAATCAAATAACCCTATTAAAAAAAAGGGTACAGAGCTAAACAAAGAATTCTCAACTGAGGAATACCGAATGGCTGAGAAGCACCTAAAGAAATGTTCAACATCCTTAGTCATCAGGGAAATACAAATCAAAACAACCCTGAGATTCCACCTTAATGGCTAAGATCAAAAACTCAGGTGACAGCAGATGCTTGTGAGGATGTGGAGAAAGAGGAACACTCATCCATTGCTGGTGGGATTGCAAGCTGGTACAACCACTCTGAAATCAGTTTGAAGGTTCCTCAGAAAATTGGACATAGTACTACCGGAGGACCCAGCTATACCACTCCTGGGCATATACCCAAAAGATGCTCCAACATGTAATAAGGACACATGCTCCACTATGTTCATAGCAGCCTTATTTATAATAGCCAGAAGCTGGAAAGAACCTAGATGTCTCTCAATAGAGGAAAGTATACAGAAAATGTAGTACATTTACACAATGGAGTACTACTCTGCTATTGAAAATGATGACTTCATAAAATTCTTAGGCAAATGGATGGAACTAGAAATTATCATCCTGAGTGAGATAACCCAATCACAAAAGAACACACATGGTATACACTCAGTGATAAGTGGATATTAGCCCAAAGCTCAGAATACTGAAGATAAAATTCACAGACCACATGAAGCTCAAGAAGAAGGAAGACTACAGGGTGGATACTTCAGTCCTTTTTTGAAGGGGGATCAAAATACCCATGGTAGGAAATATAGAGACAAAGCTTGGGGCAAAAACTGAAGGAAAGGCCACCCAGTGACTCTCCCACCTAGGAATCCATCCCATATACAGTTACCAAACCCAGACACTATTGTGGATGCCAACAAGTACTTACTCACAGGAGCCTGATATAGCTGACTCCTGAGAGGCTCTGCCAGTGCCTGACTAATATAGACAGAGATGCTCACAGCCATCCATTTGACTGAGCACAAAGTCCCCAATGGAGGAGCTAGAGAAAGAACCCAAGGAGCTGAAGGGGTTTGCAGCCCCATAGGTGGTACAACAATATGAACCAACCAGTATCCCCAGTGCTCCCAGTGTCTAAACCACCAATCAAAGAGTACACATGTAGGGCCCCATGGCTCCAGTCCTATTTGTAGCAGAGGATAGCCTTGTGGGTCATCAATGAGAAGAAGCCTTTGGTCTTGTGAAGGCTTGATGCCCCAGTGTAGGGGAATTCCAGGACAGGGAAGTGGGAGTAGGTGGGTTTGTAAGCAGGGAGAGAGGGGATGGGATAATGGTAATTTCAGAGGGGATAAAATTTCCAATGTAAATAAAGAAAACATCTGATAAAAAAAGAAAAGAAACAAACTTTACTGTTGCAAACTACTATAATTTCAGGGTTGATTTGTTACCATAGGTTATATCACCTGTCACAGTAAGAAAATGTTAAGTATTATTATGGTAGGTTCAAAGAAAAACACCCAGAAATTTTAAAGATTTACATAGGGAAATATCTATCAATAGATCTCTAATTCAAAAGATAATGATACACTAATATAGTAGTACAATAAAAGAGCAATGATATAGTAACAGAAATATTAGCAGAGTCCGGGAGTTGTGCCATGTGTTCAAATTGCAGATCTACCTCTAACCATGTTGTAAGATTTTGAGAAAGTTGTTCATCTTCTCTGACTCTCAGTCCCTTCATCTGGAAAATGGAGCTGCATATATGACTCTCTTCCCAGACCACAGAGATGATAAAGCCAGCAATTACAAAGTGCTGTACACAATGTCTTACATGTGACTAAGTGCTTGAAAGATTTTCTTCCTTGTTATCATGATGTGAAAAGATAAAATGATATTCAATCCCATGGATCAAAGAAGACTCTCTGAGGATGTGATCTAAACTTGACCTTGGTAAGTAAGTAGAATCAGGAATTAAAAACCATGTCTTCAATACCATGAGTGCATATGCATAGGAAAATCACTGTGGAATCAAAATAATAAATAGTAGAGTTGGAGTCTATTGAGAAGATGGTGGCCTATGTGATAGAAGCACTGAGAGGTCTCCAGTGGACTTGATTTGGTAGGCAATAAGGAATGGTTCAGGGAAGGCTTAGTCCAGCCACAGAAGAGAAGGATGATGCAGAGCAGAGAGTAAGCACAGTTGAAGATGACTGGGGAAACCACTGGACAGGCTAGAAAATTATACATGTTAAAATAGACAACTTAACACCTAGGAATTAAGTGGAATTAGGGCAGAATTACTAGAAAGAGTTTCAGAAGTATGAAATCCATATATTGGATAATAGTGCATAATCCATTATGTGGTATTCTAATACAGGGATAAAATGTCTCTAAACTAAAAGTTAAGTCATAATTCATGTGGCAGTGAAGTGTGACTTGACGTGATGGGGTTGTGCCAGTGGTCTTTGCCTTACTTAGTGTGAATCTAGTTGATATTTCTGTAACTATAATGTAGTATTTGCCTCCTGGTACTGCTTGAAGTGTAACGTAGCAGATGGTGCATGCCTTGTGCTACTTTTCTACAATCTGAACAGCTCTGGGTGAACTGCCCAAAGTGACTCCATTTTTGTCCTCATTTTAGCTAACTTGTCTCCTACTTCACCCAACTGCTCCCCCCTGCTAACTGCACCCTACTGAGCATAATATTCTCACATTCTCATGCAGCCTGCACCTGCAGCTTTAGGGGTTCATTGTTTTACAACATAAAACAAATGGTTTTAATCAACTGAACTGAAACTTTCAGAATATCTCTTATTTTGCCTCATTCTGGTATGATGTAAACTGTAAACTGGGCTTTAGTCTATAAAGCCTGCCCTATCTAACCATTTTGGAGTCAACAGTCCTTTCTGGGGTGAGCCTGCTCTTGTTCACCACCAAACAAAAGACTCTTAATCTGACTTTAATTAAGTGACATTCTTAGGCATAACACTGGATTGTAAAACTCCCCTGGGCAAAGAATTTTAGATTAGAGATTCATGTATGTCCTGGGATTAAATTATTTTCTGAACAGATATGTTGAAGTAAACTCCACCCAGTCTACCCCAACAATAGCTGTGATAGGAACTTTATTTGGAAATAGGGTCTTTTGCAGATGTGATCATTAGGATGAACTACTAGGGTGGGGTGTCATGTAGTATGACTAGTGTTCTTGTCAAGAGGGGAATTTCCTACACAGAAATGAGCATGCACCAACAGAGAACATTACTGAAAAGGGGACATCTGAGTTTTTGCCTGCTCATAAAATCAAATCCCAGGGCCTCTTCTGTTCTTATCTTGCTGAGAGACAAATGCTGCAAACATGGCACAGGCAGGACATTCTGTTGTATGGTTGAGATACACAGGAGCTACATACAGGCTCCTATAAACTTTCTGCCACACAGCCCTGATTCTTCCTGCTTCTCTAGTTTGAACTCTATAGAAGAACTCAATGCATTGCAAGGACTGAGCACAGAAATCCAAGAAGCAGCAGCTGAGAAATGAGTCGTTGACAGAGGATGCTCTAGAGTGGAAAGCAGGAATGGATGAAAGGGAGTGGGTGGGAATCATCAAGACAAACCTGTAAAGAAGCAAATACAACTACCAAAGATCAGGGCAAGTGAGGATTCCTAAGCTAGGTCAATCAGCAAGAAGCAGGAGGATATAAATAGTCATGGTATATGGGGCAAGCACTATTCTAAGGCCAACAATAGCCTAGTGAATGGAGAAAACAGAGGAATAGTGTAAAAGCTCAGGAGGTCAGACGCCAGCCTTCGAGAAGTGAGATCAAAGTTGGCTGTGGCCTGCTCTGTGGGGAGGCTGTGTCTTGCCCTAAAGTAAAGGATCTGAGGCTAGACTTGGAATCCTTAAAAGAAAATTTCCCTTGAGGAAGGAATAGGGTGGAGAGTGCAAACAAAGTTGTTCCCTTTGTTTGGCACTAGAGCAGTTATTTGGCCTACAAACCTCACCCTCCAAAAGCAGAACTCCCCTTTATCAGCATGGAAAAATAAATGAGCTAAATACCAGATTTCAGAAGAGCATTGTGCAGTATTAATATTCTTCTTTGGCTAGTGTTTCAGTACTTCTTAGGCAGATGTACAGTTGTCAAGGTCAAGTAAGCATGCTAAATAATCTATACCACAGATGAGAAAGGATTAGGTAAAATAATTCTTCCCCAACACAACAGCTCTTCCGGAGAAGCACATTTGCAGACATGCATTAGTCATGATTTTCCAAAAGGATGGCAGCAGACAGTTGCATAGAATCAATTCACTACGTATTTAATGCACTCTGGTCTGTTTAATGCACAATAATGAGTATACTAACCACATTGAACCTCTCTCCTCCAACTCAACCGCATTTAATACAAGAGCATTAGACAGCCCACCAACCCTCATCATTTCCCTCCCATTTCCTGCAGCTTCACTCCCTCAATATGCAACATTCCCATTACTCTCTAGTCATCTTCTGACCTCTGGTTCAACTTTCTTCTTTCCCCCTGACTTCTCCACTCCTACAGTCCCAGGAAGGGGAACAAAACTGTCTGACATCACCAGAGAAGGATTTTATACAGTCCAATGCCACAGTTCTCTTCCCCAGGAAAGAAACACTTATAACCTCATTCTTTCTTTGTTTATTATTCTTGCCACTGCAGGTAAGAAGCCTGAGGGGGAAAACAGCAATGAAGGTTAGCTAGTTTTTATTACTTTTTGGGTTGTTTTTTACTTGTTTGTTGGAGGCAGGGTCTCCCTAAGTATCATCCCTGGTTGGCCTGGAACTCACTATATAGATCAGGCTGGTCTCAAACTTATAGAAATCTGCCTGTCTCTGTTTCCCAAGAAGTGGAATTAAAGGCTGATGCCATGATAACTGGCTATTTATTTTTCTTACATTAACATTAAGTTCCAAGAAGCATATGATTCTATGTACCGCTGAAGAACTCATTCATCACCTGTCTTTCTACTCAGCTTTAATGTAGAGTTCTTACCTTATGCTTGTTACCATCTCTTTCAGATGCTTCTCTTCTAACATTGTGACTGTGGCCAAGCAGAAAAGGAATAAGGCTGATAGGCAAAAGATGCAAACCAACTATATTCCGTGCTATTTTAAAGAACATCCCCTAAAGCCTTATCATATTGTTACTCTCCATCTCTCCCTTCCCACCCTCTCTCCCTTCCCATTTTCTTTTTTTCTCCCTCTCTCTCTCTCCCTCCCTCCCTTCTTACCTCCTTACCTACCAACAGGCCTTGGACTCTATATAGACAAAAATGACCCAAATTTATAATCCTCCTGCCTCTATCTCACAAGTGTTGTGATTACAGGAGTAGATCATGGTACCTACTTTATGAATGCTATGGACTGAATCTAGGAGTTCTTGGTCTACAGGATTCTAGAGATGGATCCCAAAAGTTTAAATATACAAGACAAGCAATTGACCACTGAACTATATGCCCTGCAATTTTTATGTATATCTTAATTGTCAGAACTGTGTCATGTGGCCCACTAAATATATATAAGAGTCCAGGAAGGGTACATTTTAGGTAAGGAATCCCTATGTATTCCTGGAACTCACTATATAGATCTAGGTATATGAAAGGCCTGGAACTCACTATATAGATCTAGGTATATGAAAGGGCAATAAATATCAGCCATCTAATAGTGGATATAAAAAGATATTTATAAAAGTATACAATGGCAAGACTTGGTCAATGGTAAGATGGAAATGGTATAGGCTGATACAATATGGAAGCATACAGGGAGGCAATGTAATATAAAGAAGGGAAGAAGAAGTGATGTTGAGTTGCTTTTCTAGTAATGGAACTAGATAAATATATAGGAATTAATAAATGAAAATGTGACCTGTTCTATACTTTTAAACTAGAGAAATGACTACCAAGACAGATTAGAGAAAGCAAGCTTTTAAAATCTACTAAGAAAGAAGCTATAATATAGGTCAAAAAGGAGTATATTATTAAAATTCTTGAACTTGAACTTGTAGAAGACTCTCTCTGTGTCTCCCTGTCTCTCTGTTTCTCTCCCCCACCCCCCCCCGTGTGTGTGTGTGTGTGTGTGTGTGTGTGTGTGTGTGTGTGTGTGTGTTGCTAGGGATAGAACTCAGGGCAAAGGCAAGTGCTCTGGCAATAGCCTACAACCCAAGCCCAAAAATCATGTGAAAACCAAGCTAATGGTTTCTATTAAATAGAAAACATTTTCAATTTTGAAAAATCAAGGTATATTTTTCTTTTACTCAAGCTTCAACTACAGTGCTGCCATGTGGAAAAAGGAACAAACAAATACAAACAAATCTTGCTCACTCTTGCTCCTTCTTACATCTTTGGGTCCAATCATAGAGTCTTTCACTAGGCTAGCTAACATGTCATTTATTATCTAGAATCTCACTGTATGTTATTAGCCATTGGAAAATGGAGGACCATGTAGAGGCCAAAAGAAGATGTCAGATCTCCTTGAGATCTGAGTTATGGGTAGTTGTATGTCCCCAATGCAGGAGTGTGAGGAACTGAACCTGTGTCCTTGAGAAAAGCAGTGGGAACTCTTACATACTGAGCCATCTCACTAGTCTGAAATAGTGTGAACTTTATTAATTTGCTTCATTTTGATGCTGTGAATAAAACCCAAAGCAATACACATGCTTATACATACATGTATAGCTTATACATAATACATCCCCAAAGGGCTGGGCATAATAGCATACACTTTTATTCCCAGCACTCAGAAGGCAGAGGCAGGTGGATCAAAAAAAAAAAAATCTCCAAATGCTCCTGTTTAAGGGTTTTAATGCACAACTGGAGTTGCTATCGAGAGATGACTGGATCATAAGCTTTCAATGTCTCTATTAATGACAATAACAGATATTAGGAATTAGTTGGAAGACCAAGGTCATGGGGAGTGTGACTTTGGAAGTGATTATCTTGTCCTGGCTCCTTCCCTTCCCATATCCTTTCCTGGCTATCATGAAGCAAGAGGCTTACCAATCTCTCCCATCATGATTCTTCTGTCTTGCCAAAGAGACACAAAGCAATGGAGTCAGCTAATGACTGACAAATAGCCCTGAAACTATGAGCTGAAATAAAGTTTTATCCCTTTGCATTATTTTCCTCATGTATTATGTCACATTAACATATTTTTAACATACAACTGAAATAAAGGAAAGAAGATGGAGAAATGGCTCAGTGGTTATGAGCACATGTGGCTATAGCAGAAGACCTGGGTTCGATTCCCTGCACCTATAAAGCAGTTTACAGCTACCTGTGAGTTCAAAGCCAGTCTACATAGGGAGTTTCAGGACAGCCAGAGCCACATAAGAAAGACTCTGTCACAGTAAACAAGGGAAGGAGGCAAAGAAGGAGGAAGAGATGAACACTTGTGAAGAGAGCTGTAAAATGCTAAATGTCTCAGAAAGAAGAAATTGGCAAAGAAGCAAAGCTCCTTGCCAGCCACAGACAGGCACAGGGTTTAAGTACATGGGATCAACATTACTAGAATTTAAGAAAATCACCTGATTCAGCCAATTGACATAACAGGTAACTCAAAGTAAGCATGAAACTACCTAGATACAGAGAGCTATAATATATACAGGCTCTGGGGAGAAGGTTTCTATGTACTCTGCAAGAATAAATAGAATCTCTAGCAGACACTTAAGTGTGTTCTTGGCCTTAGAGGGCAAGAGATTGATGTTGTCTCAGATTAAGAAGCAGAAAGTAATGGGAGCCTGGAAATACAACAGAGGACTGCACTGGAATGCACATTCAACTGTAGCTTTTGAAGAAATAGAGAGTAAAATTTTGGTTGTATTCACAGATAATTTCATTAGAATGGAGCAGATAATTTAATGCCCCCTTCTCAATCACAAGGCAACTCTGAACAATGAGATTACATGTCTTGGTTCAGTAAATCTTGTAACCACTGGAAATGCTATTGGAAGATTGCTAGGAACCATGCACTACCATCCAGCTAGAAAAGATGCTATATTGGGCAGTGGTGGCACACGCCTTTAATCCCAGCACTTGGGAGGCAGAGGCAGGCAGATTTCTGAGTTCGAGGACAGCCTGGTCTACCAGAGTAAGTTCCAGGACAGCCAGGGCTACACAGAGAAACCCTGTCTCAAAAGAAAACAAACAAACAAACAAACAAAACAAACAAAAAAAGAGTGAAAAGATGCTATACTCATTTGTATACACTAACTCAAGGTCATTATTTACTAGCTCTCAATGATTTTATAATCCTTTCTACTGCTATGTCTTTGTTCATAGTATTTCCTAAGGTAGAATCCCTTTCTTTTCTAATCTCCACCTTTTCTTCTTCCATCTGGTCTTTCTGTCTTCTCCCATATAGGAGGGTACTACATAATTTTAAAACTGTGTATTCTCAGAACACTGGAGAGAGAGATGGCTCAAAAATTATGAACTCATATTGTTCTTAAAGCAGACCTGAATTCAATTCCCAGTGCCCACAATAGGCAGCTCATATCCACCTAGAACGCTAACACCCTTTTGATCTCCTCATCCACAGCCATATACACATAAATAAGTCATAATTCAAATATTAAAAATTCCATATAGTCCCATGTCAAAATAATGTTATGAGGACTAATGGATATAAGGTCTTCCCCCCCCCCCAAATAACATGTTTATCTGCACTAATATGAGTTTTACATTGCTTCTTTAGTAGTAGCTTTAATGCAGATATCATAATGGCTGCATCACATGTAGAAAGTACTGTGTCTGCCCTTTCTGACTGCTGTGTTTTGTTAAAAAAAGAAAAGGAAGCCAAGGATATGTTTGGTAGAGTGAGGTATGATGAGGTGGAAGGGGGTGCCTCTGTGGGCCCATGCTGAGGCATCTCTTCCAACCTGTGGTACCAGTCATAGGACATGTAGGGTATAGAATAGAGTTTATTTAGGGCATGGGGAGGGGAGTTGGGGGAGTAGAGACAAAGAAAGGCAGAGAGAGAGAGAGAGAGAGAGAGAGAGAGAGAGAGAGAGAGAGAGAGAGAGAGAGAGAGAGAGAGAGAGAGAGAGGAGAGGCTGGCCATGAATATATGGAGAGAGAAGCAGGGAGGGGAATGGGGAAGAGAGGGGTCAGAGAGGAAAGCAGGTAAGAGAGTAAGAAAGCAAGAGAGAGAGGAGGGGGCAAGCAGCCACTTTTATACTGAGTCAGGCATACCTGGCTGTTGCCAGGTAACTGTGGGGCAGAGCCTAGAAGAAATGCTAACAGATAAAACCAATCACAGAGCTTGTTTTCAACACAATAAGGAGGTTAGAGTCAAATAAATAAATAAGAAAAAGTGATTAAAAACATAACAAAGTAAAGCAAGGAGAAAGACAATACTTTCTATGATTAAACTTTCTATGATTAAATACCATGATTAAACACAATAACAACAACATACTCCATACAGAGAGACAGCTGTCCCTAAACTAATAAAAGACAGCTGAAGACCTACAGCTACTACTAGACTTAATGGTGAAAGGCTGACAGCTTTCCACACCAGACCAGATGCAAAACAGTTTTTGCCTTCAACATATGTATTCACCACTGTATCAGAAGTACTAGGCAGAGCTATGTGGCAATAGAATAAGATAAAGGATACTCTGATTGGAAAAAAAGATGCAAAATGATTGCCATTTGCAACTGATGTGATTTTGTGCATGGAAGTAAACATGGAAAATGCCTCAAGTCACAGAATAGTACCAATAAAATTAAATCAATGTTTTATCTCTATGTGTCACTCTACAGCTTCCCTTAGAACAATGCATCACATTATACTTATGATCACCTGCTGGATGTGTCCAGCTTTTCACCACATTACACATGACAAAAGCAGTACTTCAACAGTAAAGTACATATTACTGGATGCATGGTTATTAAACATCTCAACTGTTACCCAAATCTCCAGTCCCAGACTTGGAGCTAGTACTTTCAGATTCTGTGCCTTCTTATCCCGTAAGAGCACCACAGTCCAACAGA
>NC_045030.1:161555270-161561344 GCF_008632895.1 Mastomys coucha
CACTGAAACTGGATAAGTGGTAAGTATTACTGCATCATCAAAGTCCATAATGCAGTAAATATGATGTAAGTGTACATAGTCATTTGAGGATAGTGACTACAGGGGTTGACTAGTGTAGTTCCAGAGCCTCTGCTCCCCACACTGAATCAGACACACTTCCTCAAGGTTCTCAAGGTTCTATAGGCTGAGTATTCTACCAATGTGCTCTTCATTCTTTGGTAAGAGATAATGTGCTGCATCACAAAGGAAAACAAATCAACCTTGGGAGTGATTACAGGTCCAGCATATCCTTAGAATACCGAAGGGAAGCCTATAACATAAAAAGATGTTCCAACCAAAACTACAAAAAAAGTTTTCCTGGCAATTTCACTTTAGTTCTCAATATGAGGGTGGGTAAGGACAGAGGAAATGTTGAAATGACCATATATTGTTTTCCTTGCTTCCTTGTCCTCACATTTTCCCAACTAATTGTTCTTCCTTCAACTGCTTGTGCATATTTCCATCCCTGTACCTGTTCATGTTAGATTGGAAAATAGTCATGTCCATAATTTTTTATATTGTAATAGTGGCTGCTTTTATTTTTTTATAGTGCCAGAGCTGAATAGAAGCAATGGAGACAAACTGATCCTCAAAGTTAATGTATTTCTTAGCTATGTCTGCATAGAAAATATTTGTTGAGGCTGTATTACCATGAGCTTCTGGAATATGTTACAAAAACTGTATCTGATTTATTTATTCATTTACTTTGTTGTACTGGGGATGAAAGCCAGGAGCTTGCACATACTAAGCAAGAACTCCACCACTCAGCCACATATATATCCCTGATTTATTTTTTTAAATCTTCAGAAAATCCTAGAATATTGCCCTACATATGACAGTAGCATCATAAATATTTTAATTGGATCTTACACTTATAGAGATTTAATCTTAATATCTGCCCATGCTTGTCAGTTTTCTATCTGTAAACAGAATTACAACCAATTTCTTATTTATTTATCAAGTTAATTCCTAACAGAATAATCAGATGCCTCTATCCACATCTTTCACCTTTAGGAACTATAATGAATGTTACAGCCTCTTGGGCAAAGAATTATGTAGCAACAAATATCATAAAGCCAAGGTTGTGAAACCCTCCCTGCTCTGGAGATTTCTGGTCTGTGAGTAGATGAGATGGAACTGGTGTACAGTGTATGATTCACCCATGGTGTCTGTTTATTACTGCAAGGGAGAGTCACAAAGTCATAACACAGTGTTTTCCTTTCCTTTTGTTAAAAGGCAGTACTAGAGTCATAAAGAAAATATGCACAACCTTGTGAGATAGTTAACTATTGTTTCCTCATTGGCAAAAGAGTATACACTTAGCTCAAGAATTTTAGGACATGTCCTGTAAAATCCATAGCAATAGATTTTTTTTCTCTTTTGCTTGAAGCAGACAGGAAAGTTGGGATGACATTTGGAAGCTCAGTCATCATTTTTGAGCATTTTAACATAATAACTCCAAGTTTTAAATCTTTGTTTCCTTTGGTCATACTACTAATAAAGAGGTATAAAATTGTGTCATCAATCTTCTGGTTTCCAGCCAGTGCTACCTCATTCTGCCTCTCCATGAGGGTAAGGAAAGGACAAAAGGAAGTGTTTAAATGGCCATACATTGTTCCCTTGCTTTGGTCTGCTGCAGAAAATCCTTGCTTCCAAGTCTGTCCTTAGATTTGCCCAAATAATTATTCTTCTTTCAACACCTTGCCTATTTTTTCCACTGCTGTACCTTTTGTTGTTTAACTGGAAAATAGTCATATCCATAATTTTACATATTGTCATATTGGCTGCTTTTATTTTACAGCAGAACTATATTATATTCTTTCACTTGAGCTAAAATATCAATGAAATCCAAAACAAAATATACATAAGTGTAACTGGTAAATTAATATTCATTGCCCAGAGAGGAGATGTTTAGTGGCAATCCAGTTATTTTTTTATAAGAATAAGGCATCGAGGGCTGGAGAGATGGCTCAGTGGTTAAGAGCACTGACTGCTCTTCCAAAGGTCCTGAGTTCAAATCCCAGCAACCACATGGTGGCTCATGACCATCTATAATGGGATCTGATGCCCTCTTCTGGTGTGTCTGAAGACAGCTACAGTGTACTTACATATAATAAGAATAAGGCATCAAATATAATTTTATTTTGGGTCTAGCAAAATGATTATTCGGCAATTAAAATTACTTGCTAGTCTTATAGAGGACCATGGTTGGACTCTCAGCATCTATGTGTGGCTCACAACTGTCTATAACACCAGTTTCAGAGGGATTTGCTGCCATATTCTGGCCTCAGTGGTCACCATACTCATGTGCACTTACCAGTATACACACACACAGACACATACACACACACACACTCATGCATGTACCCCCCCCCCACACACACACACACAAATGCATAAAACTTCAAGTAATATAAGTCTTTTTTAAAAGCTATATATATATATATATATATATATATGTATATCTAAATTTAAAAAAAATATACAAGATGCAAGAATAATTTTCAAATTTAACTGAGAATTACAAAGATTTAACAACAACAAAAAAATCCCCCTCCTAAATTGGGAGGACTTTATTGACACATACCCTAACTTCAAGTAATAGCTACAATGAGCTACAATGCAAATTGCTCACATTGCTCACACCAATTGCTTGTGTTTGTTCTTCCTACAAAGAGAGCTGTTTTCTCTTTTGTTTAAAGGTGTTGCCTTTCAGATAAGAGCCATCAGATTAAATAATAAGAAACAATAGCATGCTGCAATGTTGAATTCAGTCTACTCAGAACAACTTTATCTAACTGGAGTCTGCATAAGTACACCCCTTTACTAGTCTTTATTGATTGTTTACACAGCTGATATAAAATAGTGGGGAAAGGCAGACTAGGAGAATATAGACACCTGTTTAATGCCTTCTGTACAAGCTATCTGACTTTGATCTGAATATTTTAAATACTACACTCATAAATTTTTAAACAATACTTGAAATATTTTTACATTAATATTTGGTAACTACATGTTCTTGACACACAAATGAGATTTTATTCAAAATACTGTTTCTCTGAAGTGGGTTGGGTTTGCTTTATTTGTTTCTGGGGTGTTTGGTTTTGGTTTTATTGTTACTGATTTTTTTTTTTTTTTTGGTGTAGGGAACAGTGACTGACTAGTAAAAAGTAGTATATGTTTAAGGCATAAAACTTGATGTTTGTATATAGTATGCACTGTGAAATAATCACCATAAGCAAGCTAATTAGCACAGCCATCCCCTCCCCTTGCCTGGTTACTATTTTCATTTCTGTGTATGTGAGAACACTTAAGATCTACTGAAATGGGTCACATCCTTTACAATTACAGAGGGGCTACTTATTTCTGCCCAGTGAGAAGGAATAGATTCATTTTCAAGGCTCTTTAAGGTGTTACAGTCAGTTTAAATTATGCATGCAATTTAAAGCAAATGAGAGGTTTCAACAGAGGCAGGTGCTTCTCCGAGCTGGAGGCTAGCCTATTGGCCAAGCTAATCCCATGAAGTATGCATCCAGCTCACTGCAGGAACCCAGGAAATGTTTATAGAGGCAAAAAAATGCATCTAACTTTTTTAAGCAAAAATTTAGTATTTTCCCAAGCTACTAAGAAAGGGGTATTAGAATTTCAGTAGTGTAACACATATCTAATATAGATGTGACCTAATTTCCTGCCTCATCACAATAAATTGGATATTAACTACAATCATCTACTTTGCCGTACAAGGCTTTGGATATCTGTTGAGGACAGGCTACTGAAAATGAATGTTACCTTAAATCAATCCCCCCCCCCCAGGCAGTATTACTTCCTTCCATCCTTCCTTTTTTCTGTGTTCAGATTCCTGCATTCTTTACCACCAGATCACTTTACATTCATCCTATCTACACATCAATGCATTGCCCTATACTTCCTTTTGCAGTTTAACTTTTGTGTTTGTTTGGTAATACTCTATATTCTTCTTAGGACTTTGAACAACTTTCAAAGGCACATGTGATCTATTGAAGATGACATTGTACTTAAAATAAGACAAACACAGCATTTTGTAAGTGCAATCCCTCTGGTGCTTGACATGTGACAAAGATTAAAAGTATGTTGGAGGCTGGAGACACTGCTCAAGTTGGTAGAGTGCTTACCTATCATGGGCTAAGCTCTGAGTTCAATACTGAGCACCACATAAACTGAGCACAATACCTCACAACTGTAATCCTAGCATTCAGACAATGAATGCAGAAGGATCAAAAGAACTTTAAGACAATTATTTGCTGCACAGTGAGCTCAGTGTCAGCCTGTGGTAGATAAGATTTTGTCTCAAAAAAAAAAAAAAAAAGAAAAAAATAAAAAAGTCTGCTGTGAACTCAAACTGGACTCCCTGAAGCTTGGTGCCTAGAGTCTTCTTATCAGCCAAAGCTGGGCCAAAGAAGACAGCCAGTATCCCTGGTTTGAAACCTGCTTCTTAGTTCTGTTAACATCATACCTTGAACAATGTTCCTTTCTTCTCTATGCAAAAGTTTTTCAAGGTGTAAGTTGGTCAGTATATGAATAGCAAACACCTTAATTCATAAACAGTGCCACAACTCTACATAACAAAGGCCCACTGTACCAGCAAATAAAAGGAATGTCATGGCTACTAGCTGTAGCCATGATTCAGCATTATCCCAGCAGTGACTCAGAACAGCCTCAGCCAGGCAAAGATAAACCTAAAGAGAAATGCATTTCTGATGCCTCCTCATTTCCTGTTTCCCTCTGCATAGCAGTTTTTTCCCCTCCAAGAATTCCTGTGGATAGAGTTTCCATCCTGTGGTCACTGACAGGTCAATCCTTACTCAGAATTTAACAATAGCACAGGTCAGGCATGGTGGCACAAACCCCTATTCCCTCACTAGGGCAGCAAAGACAAAATGATAAGGACCAAGGTTGGCCTGAGTTACATAGTAAGTTCTAGGGACATTCAGCAGGACCTTAATGGAAGCAAATACTATTATAGATTATAGCTGTATCTTAGAAATATACTTCTGTCTCTTAAAGGAAAAAATAAAGTACTTAGCTTTTAGTACCGATGAAAACACTTGCTGTTCACATGATGACTCAGTAGCACAGTAGAACTCTCAAGCCATCTCTTGTTCTTGACTTAAAACACACCATCTGGGTGGAGGAACACCCTCATAGAAGCAGGGAGAGGGAGGATGTGATAGGGTGTTTCCGGGAGGGGAACCGGGAAAGGGGATAACATTTGAAATGTAAATAAAGAAAATATCCAACAAAGAAAAAAAGTGCCATCTGGTTAATCAGTGAGCTCTGAGGCATGGGTGTGTTGGCATTGCCCTATAATCCAGAGGATGAGACAAAATGATTCTCCTAAGTTTGATACAGGAACAAGCTGGGCTGTGTAGTAAGTTCCAAGCCAGCCAGAACAAGACTCTGTCTTAATGAAAATGATGAATGGAATAAGAGCAAGAATGGAAGGAAAGGACAGGGGGTAGTTTGGATCATGCTTTCTGTGAAGCCAAAACATTGGCAGTCACATCCAAGGTCATTCTGCCTGGGGAAATTCTGCTAGGCCATTGTCTGCAAGGCTATGGCAGTGGAGTTCCCATTTAGGCCTAGAGCTGTGACATGAACTAGAAAGGGACGGAGTGTTAGTTCTCCATATTATTGCAACATGAAGAATAACTTCCAACTTTAAGTGAGCAGTCATCATTAGTGTTTCTTCTTCAACTGCAAGTTGGACGAGGCCAATGTCAACAGGATACTCATTTCCTACACAGTTTATTCATATAGCTTCCAGGTTGGTGCTACTTATTATCCGACTCCAGTTTGTCCTGATATGGGCCTTCACAGAGAGCTGTTGAGGCTTCCTCACAACATGGAGTTTAGGTTCTAAGAATGAGTCCTCTGAGGAACAGGAGTTTCTAAGGCAGGAGTCTCTGACCTTTTCAGGTCTAGACCAAAATCAATGTATTCTCAGTTTTATTTGTTTGTTGTTGATGTTGTTCGTTTTGGAGGTGGTGATAGGGTAT
>NC_045030.1:161561954-161574098 GCF_008632895.1 Mastomys coucha
TTTTGATGAGCTTCTAAATGATGACATTTCCCATCACACATTTACAAATACAATTTAATTAAAGGCAAAATTTGGCAACTTTTGGTGGCTTGTCTGGCCATAAAACCATTTACCACCCTATGTATTTAGCTCAAGGTGATACAAGCATCTTTAAAAAGAAAACAAACCAGAAAAATCTCTTATAACTTAGAATTTAAAGATATCAGAGAAATCTTGTTTTCTGTTATTTCTTTAGTATCAAATAGCACATGCACATACACATATACACATATACACACACACATACTTCTATACCTAAGCTAGAGGGCTGTTTTGTTAAGAATCAATTTCCAGTATAAGATTTTTATAATCAGCTTAAAGGGAAAATGTTTAGTGTATTATGAAATTAGGTTTTGGATTCTAGGTTTGAGGAAGCCAGAAAAAAAATCAAAGAAATCAAAGAATTGTCTAATAAGTGAAAGATAAAGTTGATTTAGATGTGAGGACCAGGCCCTTGAAGGAAGGACTGCTATGGAAAATTTGCCTTTGTCTGGAAAGGAAGCTTCATTGTACAAAGGCTATAATCATTTTACCATTTATTTTAGCAGCCTGAAAATATTCTTATAAAGAATCAGGTTCTTAAATATTACCCAAGGGTGGGGGAAAGAAGCTTGGAGGAGACTAATGACTAATGATTTCTTCTCTAAAAATAAATCATTACTTTTGTATGTGGCAGCCTGAGAGGAGACAGTATCACAGGCCCACCTTTCCAGTAGTCGGTACCAGGGACAGGGTTTTCTGTCACATTCCTGGAAACCCTCCCAAGTCAGAGTCACTGCATGAGGGACACATGGAGCCATCAGCTCTTGTGGGATTCAAAGGCATATCAGTTGTCTCCACAGAGCTCAGAGGGATGACATAATGCACTTGCTAAGGGCTCACATGTCTGTGGAGAGATGATTCATCAGGGTAAAAACTAGGACAATAGAATTCTACAGAGTGCTTTCCATCTCCAGGTTTTTAGGGATTAAAGGCAACATTGAAAATGAAATGGACTTGGTCTAGACTGGAGAGAAAAAAAAAAGTCAAACAGATATAAGCAAATGATGCTTCCTTCTCAGTTCCTAGTCACAGAGTCATTATGATGGGGTTCCTAAGTAATGGTAAAGCTGAAGTTCAAAGGTAACCATGCAGCCAAAATAAAATATCTGCAATTTAGGCTACCACTAGAAGCACATGTGAAATGTAGGTTCTTGGGTACCATCTCAAAACTACTACATCTGAATGGGGGGGTGCAGAAATTGTGAAGTTTTAGGTGTTGTTATCTTAACTTACGTAAATGGGTATTTTACCTGCATTTATTCCCATGCTCCATGTTCATGTAGTACTCACAGAGGTTGAAAAGTGGCATCAGATCCCCTAGAAATGGAGTTACAAAAGGTTATAAGCTGCCATGTGTGTGCTGGAAACTGAACCTGGATCCTCTGCAAGAACAGCCAGTGCTTTTAATCACTGAGATTTCTCTTCAGCTTTAATTTGTAGAGTTACTGATTAATGCGGTTGACAATTTCATACACGAAGAGTATGAGTATGTGTTTGTGTGTGTATATTGTATTCTGTTTACTTTTTCCCTACTCTTTTATATCTCCTTCCCAACCCTATCATACCTCTACACACACATACACCTCATACAAATATACACCTCATTCCTGTTAGTTGTGTTCACAGCTTCATGACTTTTGGTTTTGTTCTGCAAACCATTTCATTTAACCACTGGGAGGTTGACGTGGTTATTGGTGGGTACACAACTGAAGGCAATGTTTTCCCTGCTTGGTGAATCTATCAGTAAAAATAGTTCAGCAGTGAGGGGTAGAGTCCTTTGAGTCCCTCCTCCATTCACACCTGAATGTTGATAGGCTCAGTCTCTTGAAGATCCACTGCATGGATCCAGAGCTGCTAAGAAAGTGGTTCTCAACCCTCCTAATGCAGCGACTCTTTAATACAGTTCCTTAAATTGTGGGGACTGCTAACCATAAAATTATTTTTGTTGCTATCTCATAACTGCAATTTAGTACTGTTATCAATCATAATGTAAATATCTGTTTTGCAATGGTCTTAGGTAACCCCTAAAAAAGGGTTTTTGATTCTAAAATGGTCACAGGTTCACAGGTTAAGAACCATTGCACGAGCACAACAAGATTTTGCAATATCTGCCCAGAGGATTACATTTCTAGCCCTTCTATCTTCTGGTTCTTATATTATTTCTGCCCTTGTTCTGCCCTGTTTCCTGAACCTTATAGAGTGTGGGTTTTACCAGCTGTACAGACAACTTCCTAATACACTATATTGAGAAAAGCCCCCAGTTAGAGTGGATAGAACACAATGAACAAAATAGGAAGGGATTTATTTTCCTCCATACTGACTTTGAAAATATAAAATGAGCTGGGTGTGGTGAAAATGAATAAGTGACTGTACTTGGAAGGCTGTTGCAGGAAGATCTTTGGATTTGAGAGCATGTTGGTCAACATAATATTTTTCAGTCCAGCTAGAGCTACATGATGAGAAAATTATATGTAAATAAAGAAATAAATAAAATAGGGTAGACTTCATGTATCATTTAGGTATTTATACAATTGTCCAGTGTTCAATACTAATCATGAAAACTTGACAAGATTACAGATGTTAGAAAATTCACTTTTGCCCAAGTAGTTGATGGTATATTTCAGATTTCAGAAAATGGTCACAATCTGGGTATGGTGGTACACACCTGAAGTTCCAGGTACTCAGGACTCTGACAGGAGGATGAGATTAGTTTAGGCAACATAGTAAGATCCACTTTTAACACCCAACCAATGCACCAACCAAATAAGGAAAATAGCAAAGAAGTTTACATGTGGTATAATAAAAATCCAAATCAGTAGGTAGACGTAACCCATAGGTTCAGAGTTCATACATATTCCTCTTGCAGAGGATCAAGTTCAGTTTTCAGCATCCATGTTGGGTGGCAGACAATACACACAGAATCAAATCTAATCTATTCCTGCTTGTTCCATTTGTCATGGACCAATATCAAGCAGATAGCCAATATATGGATTGGAGGAACCTAACTTGATTAGGTGTTGTTAAACACTTGTACGTGAGATAGATTAAGTCTAAAGATTAATATAGCCACACAAGTGCCATGTAGCATGGAGATTAATGTAGCATTGCTAATCAGAAGCCATGTGGCAAATTCTTAGGTATACTATATTTGTCTATTCTACAACAATTACTGATCAAGCCCCAAACACCGACTCAATCAGACTAATCAGAATTGTTGTTGTTGTTGTTTTATTTTTGTTTTTTGTTTTTTATTGTCTGACAGGGTTTCTCTATGTAACTGCCTTGGTTGTTCGGAAACTCATTCTGTAGACCAGGTTGGTCTTGAATTTAGGGAACTACCTGCCTCTGCCTCTTAAGTACTGAGATTAAAGGTATACACCACCATGCCCACTTTCAATCAGAATTGTAGAGCTAAAGTTGAGCAGCAACATGTACATGAAATAGATGGGTGACCACTGACTCAAAGTTGGCTGAGACCTAAATATAATGCTGTTTTAGAACAAGAATTCCTCAATCTCTTGAATCTCTTTAAATTTTTGTATTAATTCTGTGAGAATTTCATAAATATTCTTCCTTGTCCTTTGACTCTTTCCAGATTTTCTACCCTAATTTGTGTCCTTCTTTATGCTTTTTAATACCTTCAAGACCAATTTGTGCTTTACAAGTGTTCTTGAAGGTGAGGTCTTCCACTAGAATATAGTCAGCTTAACCACGGGCTAAGTTTACTTAGAGAAAATTGGCTCCCTATCTCAGCAGCTAAAAATTGCCAATGCCCACAGCTGGAGATGGTATTGTATTTCAACTCCCCTTTGAGAAAGGGTCTTGTGATATACTCAAGGCTTACCTGGAACTCACAGTCCTGTTGTTCTAACCTTCTAAGTGCTGAAATTGCAACACCACTCACAACAATCAAAATGCATGGGGAATATCCTCAGACCACTCAGCAAGTGATCCTATGTATAATCTGTATTACAAATGAAGATCAGGTGAAGGAAGGAGAGAAAAAGCCTTTCCTGGTGCTGCTTGTCCTTGAGAAGTTAGAGACAAGGGAGGAGGGGCATATTCATGACTGGAAGCTCCACTGAGCTAATTATGTTAGGAAACTGTATGGCTGCAATACCCCCATCCCATGCAATCAGTTGTCTGCAGCATGAGATAAAGTGTAATGAAAAAAAATGGTGCATTTCATATTAATGATGTCCATTTGGATGAATGATGTGCAGATTATTTTTTAAGGTACAGTGAAAGAGCTAGTGAAAGAACTGGGTGACAAGTGGGAATGGAAAATAGCAGATTTCCTGCAGAACTCTAATACATACTTACCAAAGAGAATTAAATTAATGGGTGCTTCCAAGCAAAGAGCATAGTAAGGTGTAATGCGTTACTCTGCCTAGTCTTGTAATTGTCTCTATTAATCCTATTACATCCCTATTTTACAGATAAAGGGATCAAGATATAACACAGATAAAGAGCCTCACAGAGATAACACTTCAAGCCCATCCTCTGGAATCTCATACTGTTCCATTACTTGAGGCTGGACCAGCAGGAAGAGCATGGTTGACTCCATCCTTTGCTGCTGCTTTTGGACTGTTAAAGATTGGGTTTGGAGACTAAGTTTCTGGAGTGGGCAGGGCTTAATGCCAAAGCAGCTTCTAGAACAGTTGGTGAACACTTCCTCTGTGTCTTCTCATTTGACTGAAGCTCCACTTAATAGTTTCCCCAGGCCCAGGGCTATGAAGAAGAAATTCCTCCATGAGTACAATGCAGGTCTACTGTAACAGGTCTAGTAAATGTGTATCAATGGGTCTACAGGCTTACCAAACCCTGTCTCCCTGGGTTTGACAAATTTAGGAATGGAGGACTTACTTTCACCCTCTCTACATAAAATATTATGTGATATTTAATCACTGCTTAACAATGGCCTGATGTAGGAATGAACAGTGACAGGGAAGGACATGTAGGAACTTCTTCCACAGTTTCTACAGGTCTGTCACACCTTGTTTCATGTTGAGTATCTAAAGTGAATCATGATACTTCTGGGAAATGGGATGATGAACATAAGTTCAGATGAAAAAGTTATCGACTCCACTCTAGTAAGGTTTAAAGGCTTAAATATTAGGCAAAAGATACAGCAAACCAGGAAAAAGGACAGCTACACTTGACTTGGCTTCTCCTTCATATACTTGTTTTAAAGCACTCCCTGGCATCACCCTGTGGTTAGAAAGACATCTCTAGGAATAATGCTCCCCACCCCATTTCTTGGAGTTGCTGACCTGACATGCAATCAAAATTGTCTGCCTCTGAACACGCCTTGGAAAATAACTGATTTCCTATAGCTGCGTGAGCAGAAGCCTACAGACTATTGTTCCTGTAGATCATCCTAGCTGTGTGAACAGAAGTGAGGGGTCCAAGAACTCGCTGGAGAGACAGAAAGTTAATTAAAACACATCTTTCATTGTCTCAAGTTTGGATAATAAATGCTCAACAGAGCACAGTGAAAAGGAAGTCCAATGCTCTGCGGTCACATTTTGTGTCTTCCTTTTTAGCCATATGAGAATGGGCCTCAGATAATATGCCCATTTCTGTGTTTAAGACAAAGCATTGTGCACTTGTTCATGGGTACACTGTAGGCAGGTCCTCAGGAAAAGGATAAGCCACAATTGTTAGTATTAGTTGCTTCTTAGACTGGTTCCATAGAGATTTCATTACATTCATACCCCACCTGAACTCATCCTTTCTGAAAGCATAGGCCTGGGTTGTAGTCTATGAATGATGGCAAGTCAATCTTTATTTAAAACCAATAATCTGAGAAAAAAATGATGAGCTTAATAATTCAATGGCCATTCTAATTCATTTACAGGGACACATTCCAAAAGTTTTATTCAATTACAACAATTAAAAACCTGTCAGTATTGTGGATCGAATCATTCTAGCAAATCTCTTATGAGTCAAAAAATTCCAAATAGAAAAAAAAATGTTCAAATACAAAGACTTTACTGGCTCAAGAGTCTTGGACTTTGATTTGCCACCCCTCCCCCCCATTGCCTGCTTCTTTGTTTCAGGCGCTCTGGTTGGAGGGCATGGTAGAGTATCTTTGTTTTCCTAAATCAATATTGATCAATTCTCATAAAGTATCTAAGCAGTATATGGTCATTTATATAGTCTCTTCTTTCACTACTAGACTTCTACCTTAATTTAAACTATCTATCATCTATCACTTTTCTGTATTTTCAATTAATCTTCTGTGCAACTGTCAAGTAAATCATCAGAAAGGGCAATTGAAACTCCCTAACTCGCAACTCATCTCACCTTTAAAGGGATGCTAGGGAACAAATGATTGTGGTGACTCAGTCTTAGTCATAGCTGCTAGCACTGCCAACTTTAGCTAATATAAACACCTGCTCACCCAGTGCTAAGTACTGTGCCCAGGAGTGTGGTGGATACAATGGGATCCATATACCCGTCTATTCTTGGGAATGGAACTCATCCTTTCTTTTCTGCTTTCAGACAGTTGAGATGTGCATTTACCACTTATGACGTGATCAATTGGCAAGAATATAAATAGCACCTTCTAATCGGGTGCACTGATATCTCTAAAGGTAGTTGTATTAATATTCATACACATTGGACAAAATAAAGACTATGAATAGATTACCATAAATGTACCCAATGAGTAGACAAATTATATCTATCTAAGGGTAGATCTATTGGTATAAATCAGTCTATCAATTTTATATTACTTGTAATCCCATCGCTGGGAAGGCTGACGTGGGAAGGAGCTCACAGGTGAGTCACATAGAGTGACAGGATAGGGGAACCAGCCAGAGGGTGCCATAGTCACATTGAAAAAAAAAAGATGCAGAATTTTGTACGAGGAATTTAGAAGCTTGTCTGTGAAAGGTGATGCTTTAGTTGCATCCTAAATAGTAGGAACCAATTTCTGAAGAGAAAGAAGAGTGTCTGGGCAAGGACAACATAGTCTAGGCAGCTACTGAGAGCAGGAAGGATGGGCAGGGATGGTTCAGCATGCAAAGCACTAATCTCCATTCTATTATCATATTGGAATGCTTCTGTTAAGCATGGCTGCATGCTCATATGCAAGCTGCCTTTTATTAGAGTCACACAGACTTTATCTTCATTTCTCTTACATAAATCTAGTCACTAGTCTAATCTAAAAGTAACCATTGGGATCCAGATAAATTTCTTTGCCTTTCATACCACTTCATCTTATAATCATTACAGATTTTTTTTGCAGCCTTATAATCTCTGCCAAAATTAATAGGGAAACAAAATTAATAGGAAACGTAATCCAAATGTGTACCAAAATCTACAGAAAAGGATTCATGTGTAGGAGCAGAGCAAGGTGGAATAGAGACAGCAAAATGAGTTCACTAGATAGAAATCCAATAATATATGTTGGTTTAATTATCACTAGAATGCCTGATGGGCAGGACTTGTAGCTCAGTTGTAGAGTGCTTACTTAGCATTCATCAAAGCATGAATTTCATCTCCAGCATCACATAAACTGTGAGTCGTAGCATATGCCTGTTAATAGCAGCACTCAGAAGGTTATAGGCAGGAGGATGAGAAATTCAGGGACATCCTCAGCTACATATTGAGCTTGGAGTCAGACTGACCTGTCTCAAGAATGAAATAAATTAAAAAAAATAACTGAGCCACATAATAGCACAGCAAGAAAAGTGTTTGCTGTGCAGGCCTGGCAATCTGACCTTGATCTCTGGAACCCACAGTTAAAGAAAAACAACAATGGCTTCTGCAAGTTGTTCTCTGCCTTCCTCAGGTTATGTGTGCACCATCCTTTGCCCCTTTCTCACACACATAATAAGTTAATTGAAGGTTTAAAAATCTGAATGTAATTTTAAAAATGAATCACAGGTAGTATATTAGCTTATCCCTAAGAACTCATTTCTAAAGCCTGAGCCTGTTAAATGTCAAATTGAGTTCTTTTTTGTCAGAGGAGAATACAAAGCATGGAAACTCTCTCTCTCTCTCTCTCTCTCTCTCTCTCTCTCTCTCTCTCTCTCTCTCTCTCTCTCTCTCTCTCTCTCTCTCTCTCTCTCTCTCTCTCTCTCTCTTTCTCTCTCTCTCTCTTTCTCTCTCTCTCTGTCTCTCTCTCTTTCTCTCTCTGTGTGTGTGTGTGTGTGTGTGTGTGTGCGTGTGTGTGTGTGTTAAGAAAGGAAAGTTCATCTTTGTCACTCTGAATAAAGCTAATGCACTCCTAAATTCAGACCCAGTGAGCCCTGGCCTGTACAGATGGTCTCATCATTGCATGAAGAGGTGTTCACTTGGGAAGCTGGTGTGCTCCACTTGCAAATTGCTTCCTGTGCCTTTTTCTCTGTAATCTCCCATTCAGACTTGCCTTCTGCCTTACAAGAAGCTCTAATGTGATCAGAATTAGGAGAAGCAAATCCAACCTTCGTGAGATTCTTACAGGTGCAGGCATTGCTTTTCTGTGCTAACTTATCTAGCCCTGGTGAAATTGTCAAGAAGTGCTGTAATTTCCTCAACTAAGTTTCAAACCTGCTTTAAAGTCATTGTCAGGAAAAGGTGTAGCCCACCCAATGATATTCTGGTATTCATCTTCAAAACTGCACTTTTGACATAGTTGCTAAAAATCCATGTATTCAACTTGCAACTTTTTCTGACCGATCCAATGCTTAGCATTCCTGTTTCATTATTAAAACTATATTAATCTAGAGTAAATGAGGTTTCAGATGTACCCCAGGTGGAGAGTGCTCAATAGGCATTCATTAGACCCTAGGCTTCATCCCCAGCACCATGTAAATCATGAGTCAGTGCCTTGGGCTTTTAAACCTGGTTCTCAGGAGGTGGAGGCAGAAAATTTGTCTTACAAAGTTTTTTTTAAAGGATAACAAGTTCCATGGGTAGGGGCAAGGGGTATAGATCTCTTAAAAGTTGGGAGAGAGAGATAAATATGATTACAACACACTGTGTGAAACCCTCAAAGAATTAATTTTTAAATAGTTAAACTTATACCTATAGGTTAGTATAGCATTCACCCCTCAGCAGAAAAGCTTTGTAGTGAAGTGGATAGCAGTCAACATAAAGAGTCACACCTAGTCAAAGAGCAGAGGATGAATGCCAGTGGTGTGCTAAGCTCCAAAGAGGACATCTCTATCAGTGCTTCCTTCCCAAAGCTTAGGGAACATGGAGGTAGAGGGGATGAAAGATTGTCTAATACAGGGGTAGGGAAAACTGTTGGAAAGTGATGTTGTCTGGATATAAAAGAGTTGATCTGCTCATGAACTTCCATCAGCTGTAACTGCCTGCAGAAGACACGCAAAAGATCCAGCCAACCAGCTTTCCACCACAGAAGCAGGAGGGGCTCAGGAAACTTCAGCCCTAGCTGAATACTGTTAGTTATTAATGGATGCTAAGGCAGAGAGAGCCAGCTTAATTTGGTGTATGGTTTCTTTATACATTGCCAATCCTCCAGTGGATGGCCCTATAGCCTTGTCACATGGACAATACTAATTGAAGGGGGAGGAGGAGGAGGTAATTATCCCTAAGTTGAGAAGGAGATGTAGAGGGTCAGGACTGGGAACAGTTGTAAGGGGAAGGGGTAGTATATATGATCAAAGTATATTGTATGCATATATGAAATTCTCAAAGAATAAAATATATAAATATAATAAATGAGAATCTTTGGAGGATTAGATGTTGGATTTCTTTGAAACAGAAATATTTCATTTGGATGGCATACTGCTAACAATGTTTTTTTGCTGTTTCTAGAGTGATTGGTGTGTACTATACTAATATGACAATTGTCAAGGGAGTACAGTAGATATGATCAGAGTCAGAAGATGCACTTCTGGGATAGAGTCAGATGGTAGACGAAGCAGCCTTTCTAGGATGCAGCATGTGAAAGAGCTTTCTGACATCTGGATCTGACATTAGTCAGATGAGCAACTATGGTTTGCTGTGTACCACACAGACATGTGAAATCCTCCAAAAGCCAAATAGCTCATTCAGAAAGGGCTCCTGAGCAATTCCTGCAGACGTCATCTTTCTTATTAAGTGAAGGAAAAGCATCTTCCCATTCAAACTGAAAAGCACTTAGTCAACTTGTTTACGTGACTGTGCAGCTGCTCCTGATGTAAGCTATTAGGAAAGACAAGTTGTTTTCTAAGGCAGCATTCAAAGTTTTTCTAACTTTTTTCATCATTAAGAAATGAAACTTTTAGCCAGGCAGTAGTGGTACATACCTGTAATCCCAGCACTTGGGAGGCACAGGCAGGCGGATTTCTGAGTTTGAGGCAAGCCTGGTCTACAGAGTGAGTTTCAGGTTGGCCAGGGCTATACAGAGAAACCCTGCCTCGAAAAACCAAAACAAAAACAACAACAACAACAACAAAGAAATGAAACTTTCGATACTGGGTTGCAAAAAGTGATGGAACAATGATTTCTCTTTGAATATGAGCAATGACACATTTCTTGTATTTCAGATGTTACTTGTGAATTGAATACAAAAGAGTATTTCAAATGCTCCACCTTTACTGTTTTTGTTAACATTTGAGATAGGGTCTCAACTGTGTAGCCTAGTTTGGCCTTGAATTCAGAGATCGAACTTCTGTCTCCTGAGTGATTAAAGACACATGCTACAATCCCTTTGTATCAGGTAACTTGTCTTTTTGCTACAACAAAATATCTGACAAAACAATTAATTAAGGGAAAAAAGAGTTTATTCTGGTTTACCAAGCTAGGAGGATGCTGTTCATCATAGCAGGAAAGCATGGTAATGGGAACAGGAGGCTAGTTAGTTATATTTCAACTCTATACAGGAAACAGAGAGAGAACAGAAAGTGACACTGGGCCCACCCTCCAGTGACTCATTTCCTCCAGCAAGGCTCCACCCTCCTAAAGGTTCCATGACCTTCCCAAACAGTACCACAAGCTAGAGCTCAAATCATGTGTTAAATCATGTGAGTATATGGGAGGGCATAGCACATTCAAACCACACACATAGCATATTCAAAGAACCTCTTGTGTGATAAAATTTTCAAAAGCAATATTTTAAGCAGCCACAAGACAGGGAAGATGATTATAGCCATGGTCAAGATTTTGATATGGGTTTAGCACAGATGGTTTTATAATACTGGATTTTCTGGCCCAGACCTCTAACCTAGAGGTCTTAAGGTAGATGATCTGTGCAGGTGCACTTCAAGAGAAAAATGTCATATCAGTTATTTGTACATGGATATTTGCTCCAAAAATCTTCACCTAATTTCTCCTCTTGAAATAAATTAATTTCCCTGTCCAATTAAGCCAGGCTTTGTTGTAATGACTTATGCTGACCAAAGGAACAGAATTTAGTTGTGCAAATTGACTTGGTCTTTGACCCACACACTATAACAAAGAGAATGACAATCTTAGTTAACCCTCATCCCTTCAGCCTAGGTACTATAATGGGATATAGGCTAATGGGAAGCATGGAGTTCAACACCTAGAACCAAGCCTTACCATGTCATAGAGAGGATTGGAGCCACTCCATATAATCAATGGCTTATGAACAATAAAAGAAAATGCTTTGTTTTGTAAAGCACTAGGCACAAGGGCAATCTGCCCCAAAGCGTTACAATAGGAATAACAGACTAATGCAAACATGTTAGGAAATATGACAATGCCTGCCTTTCCTGCTTTCATAATCAAACTATCCAAAGGGATCTTTTTTCAGTCCTTTATTAGAATTGGATTGGTGGATCAGACTTCTAACCAATACTCTGAAGCCTGCTTTTGCTTAGCTCCCTTCCACCCTGGAGTATATATAGGTTCCTCTTAAATACTATGTACCATTTCTGATTCAAATGGCCTTTTTTCCAAACAGTGTAGTTTTATCACTTCACTGTATGCCTAATTCCTCACACTATACACTCTGTTCAGACAGAACACCCTCCTCCAACATGTCTGTCTTAATTTCTTTTCCTGTTGTTATGATAGATAAAAATACCTTAACAAAAGCATTTAAGGTATAAAGGGTTTGTTCCATCTCTTTTTTTTTTTTTCCATCTCATCATGGTGGAG
>NC_045030.1:161574162-161585155 GCF_008632895.1 Mastomys coucha
GGAGGGCTTTCTCACCTTAATTAATTTACCATTAATAATGAGGAACTTAATTCCCCAGAAACATGCCCTGAAACTAACTTAACTTAGGCCCATGCCTGTCCCTTAAGTAATTCTAGATCTTGGCTGATTCATAGCACTAAACATCAGAAAGCTTAGAAAGCTTCAGTAATAATAGTCTCTCTTCTTCAGGCCTTCTATAAGACTTCATTGTGAGCCATCTTTCACATAGTAATTATCATTCCCAGATTTCTTAAAGCTACAAAGCCAAATATTTCTAAGACATCATCAGTCTATATCCTAGGGATATCTGATTAAGCATTAAAGGCTTGTATATACATGTCTATCCTTTATAATTTCTTTGACAGACCACAGCATATCAACCTGTAATATATTCTTTTGTCCTTCCTTGAAGTTCTTAGTAGAATGACTTCCCATGATAAATAATGGATATTTGCTTGATACCCTAAAATGGGCTCTCCTCAGTATATACAGATGAGACACCTACTGCATGCCATATTTATACTAAGATGGGTAAAAGTGGTCTTTAAGCATGTCATAGGATTTCCATTGCTGTGAAGAGACACCATGACCAAGGCACCTCTTATAAAGGACATTTAATTAGGGCTGGCTTATAGGTTCTTACGTGCAGTCTATTATCTTCATGGCAGGAAGCATGACAGCATCCAGGTAGGCATGGCACTGGAGGAGCTGAGAACTCTACATCTTGTTCCAAAGGCAAACAAGAGAAGACTGTTTTCAGGCAGCTAGGAGTAAGGTCTCAAAGCCCAACCCTATAGTGATACACTCTCTCCAAAAAGGCCATTCCTCCTAATAGTACCATCCCCTAGACCAAGTATATTCAAACCACCATAAAGCATATTTCATTTTGGCAGGGGGTGAGGGCATATGTATGATATATTTGTGTATTATGGAAATGTGGCTATGTGTATATGCATACAATATGTGCCAGTATATGTAGATGTGGAGGCCAGAGATATTGTGAGTCTTCATCTATCATTCTTCACCTTAGTTTTTTGAGAAAAGCTTTCTCACTAAACTTGGAGTTTCAAAGCAAAGAGATTGGCTGGGCCCTGCGATAAGATCCTGGAGTCTGAGGTTACTGATACTACCTAAAGTGTCAACCTTTCATCCACCTCTAGCTGCCCAAACTCTCTCCCCAGCACAGGTGTTATAGATCCACACACCCACATCCAGACTTTAAGGAGGTGCTGGGTTTCCAAACACAAGTCCCCATGCTCAAACAGCAATGAGTTCACTCCCTATCCATCTCCCTAGACACAATTTCACATTTTTACATTTTTTTGAAGTGGACTCATAGCCACATTTCAGACTCATTTGGCAATGCTAATGTGAAATTCTGTTCATGTGTTCTGTTTCATTACATCTTGTGATATATATTAGCTTAAAAAAAAATCAAAGAAAGAAAGAAGAAAAGCAAAAGGAAATGAACCATGGCCTATGTCCTCAAGGGGCTTTACAATTAATAGCAACAACAACTGAATATACAAATGGAAGCAAGAGAGCTTTTGGAAGAAGGAGTTTCATTTCTTTTGTTGCATATATTTTCAATGTTTATTTGATAGGCAGACTTAAGAGCCACAAGGCAAGCATGAGAGATGCAGTTTCTACCGTCACAATCACATCTTACACAGAGAATTTTCTTAACCTAATTGCCACTGCTCTGGGAACACAACTGCCATTACTCATTTATTCCTCTGCAGAGGCAGTGAAGAGGGGCCAAAGGACTCCTGGAGAAACAATAGTCTGCTAAAGCACATCAATTTTATTTTCCATACTTTATCAAAATTGGATATTTAAATGTATTTTCTTGATTTCACCCTTGTCTTTGGATGGGCACGTATTCTAGGTAGCATGTTCATGTAGACACATATGTAGCAAAGTCTATCAGGTATCAATGTTACAAAACCTCAGGATCCGGATTCTAATTTCTAAGTGCAGTGCCTCTTGATTCTTCTATCTTTTCTATGCAAAATCATTTTTATTTTTTATTTTATCTTTTTTTAATTTAAGAAAAGGATACTGGAAGTTTAACCCAGGTCCTTGAACATGGTGGGCAAGCACTCTATCATTGAGCTACATTCCCAGTCTCAAGTACTTTTTAAACTTTCCTCTCTCTCTCTCTCTCTCTCTCTCTCTCTCTCTCTCTCTCTCTCTCTCTCTCTCTCTCTCTGTGTGTGTGTGTGTGTGTATGTGTGTGTGTGTTTGTGGGAGGGGCACATGCATGTATAGGTGTGTGTTATATGTGTGCTCATGCATGTAGAGGCAAATGGACAACTTTAGGTATCATTCTTAGAAATACCATCATCCATTTGCTGTGAAACAGTGCCTGTCAGTGAGCCTAAAACTCACTGTTTCAGCCAGTGCTAGGGGTCCTTCTGTCTCTGTGTCCTCCAGCACTGGGATTACCAGTATGTTCCACAATACCCAGAATTTTGACTTGGGTTCTTGGCATTGAAGTCCTCACATTTGTGTGGCAATCACTTTTACTGACTGAGCCACAGTCCTGAACCCAGCCCTCGAGTCCTGTTCTTAATTATGAAATAGAAGACACTAACAGAAATTTACAATAATATTGCCAGAAGAGTCTGCAAAACCGGCCTAGTACACTTAAGGAAATGTGAAATGCACTTGATGACTACATCCCCCTCCAAAAATGTCCATATTCAGTACACAAAAAGCTGAACTTCTGGAAATTTCTAATGAAATGCCATACTAAGTATGGCACTGGACATTCATTCACATGCAGAAATCTTGTTCCCCAGACTAAAATCTAAGGCAAAAATGGTACAAAAGAAAGAGTGATGTCTGATGTGAAGTCTATATTCCTACTGGATCAAGTGTCTTACTGACCATGATATTAAGGTAATGGTTAATATTGATAGATATACTGACATTTGGACAATTTAACTGAGTTTGTTTTTAACACCATGACCACATGTTTAAAGATTTAACTAGTATGAGCTAAGGATGTAGCTTGCTTGTTAGAATGCTTGCCTGGCATGTTTGGGGGCTCATATTAATAAATCCTCAGTCCTATAAAATTAATTAATCAATGACCTAACCAATGAAAGTCTATTAAAAACATATTGGGCATTGTATATTACTCAGTGGTTAAAGAACTCACCTTGTAAACATGAGGTCCTGAGTTCAGTACTCCAGAACCCATATAAAATTCTGGATGGGCTTGGTGGCCCATCTTTAATTATAATCATTGAAGGTGGGAGATATCAAATCCTCAGAGAAGATTGTCTAGTGAGACTAGACATATGTATGAACTCTGGGTTTGACTGAGAGGGCCTGCGTTAGTGAGTAGGTAGAAGAGCAATGGATGATGATTCCAGACATCAACCTCAGGTCTTCAAATGCACATGCATGCATGTGAAAACATCCATACATGTACATGCTACACAGATATGAAAATTGGAAAGGAAAAGAAACCTTACCATATTCGATTTTAGTTTTCAATTTGAAATAGTATCTTTCAAACAGAGTAGACCCTTTGCTGTGTGTGTTATTAAGGAAAAGAAATCTTGAAATGTGGAGGATTCAAGGATATTGACAGCTCAGTTGCAACCAAAATGGGAAATACTAAGAAAATAAAGATAGCAGGGCCCAACCAAGAGTTGGGATGACAAAATTACATTTCTCTGGGACTTCTTCCAGACTGATCTGCGACTGGAAGAAGAAAAAAAGTTACAGTATGCCACTGTGAAGGAACAGATGTCAGGAAACCCCAATTTTAGGGGTTGCTGTGCCTGGAAGAACATTCTTGGTGACATTCTCAGTAATTGACTGTGTTCTTCAGTTCACTTTGCAAAGTTTCTGCTAAACTTTTCAACCTGGCTTTCACTATGATGAACTACAATGAAGAATGAAGAAACATGCAAGTACACAGTCAAAATATGTGTTCTGGAAAATGGAAAGATCCAAAGTCCTCACGTTTGAGCTGTTCTAGGAGGGGAAAGTAAGTAACAAGATGCTCTAAAATACTTGGGAGTCTTCAGTGAAAATGTGAGGAGGAAAAATGAGTACCAGTTCCACATGGTAACTGAACGTACTTTAGCACAGACCTGATAGCCAGTAAGCAAAGATAAAAGGAAAATCACAGATTTTCCTAAATGCTATGGCATTCCTAAAGCAATGGCTCAGCCATTTAAAGCCTTGTGTTCATCCAGAGGTCCCATGCTCAATCCCCAGCACCCACAGCTCATGCCAGCTTATGACTATCTATAGTTCCAATTCCAGAGAACTGAACACCTTTTCTGGCCTTTATAGGCACCAAGCATAGATGTGCTATACAGGCATACATGTAGACAAATAGTGATGCACATATATTTTTAAAAGGAAAAAAAAATTAAAGAAAAAACACAGAAACAAAACTGGAATGAAAAATATATGACTTCCTACAAAACCATTTATTTTTCTAGAACTCCACGGATTCACTCCAAACTATGGGCTGCTTCACTTAATGCTTGAGTAACTATAAAGTGCTGGTCCATCTTTTGTTCTGAAATCTTCTCATAAGAGCTAATGCTCTGGAAGGTTCTGACTATCCGTGACCTAACTCCAATTTTTACCTACACCATCCTGCTTTTTAGAAGGATGGAATGAATGATCTGTGCTAGAACCAGAGAAACTTCCACAAGCCAGTAGAAGAGTAATGTTTTTGCTTGCAAAATAATTTTCCTCTGACTCCAGGTCGTCTTATGTAAAGGCCTATCCCCTCCTTTCTCACACATCTCTGTCAGGGGTTTTCACTTTTGATGCCTGAGGAGAGATGATTTCTTTTTCCTATTTGGGGCTGTCCCATGTGTTGTGGTGTATCCAGCAGCTCACCAGGTAAAAATGTAGCCTCTCACCCAGTTTTGAACATCAAAATTGTACAGACATTGCCAAATGTCTACTAGAAGGCAAAATCAACAAGTCAAGACCCACTGGACTATGGGAAGACAAGCCTTATTGCAAGAACCAACTCCTCTTCAATGCCTGGACTCGTATGTTGTGTTTACTGTTTGGCAGTTTTTATTAGTACAGAAATCTCTCTTCGTGGGGGAACAGAAAACCTGTTCATTACAAAATAATTAGCAGAATTGGACTCTAGTCAAGAGCTTTTGTTGTTACTTCATGAAAGAAAATGTTACACATGAATAATATTCTGAAGGAAAAAGTCAGGCACCTTCATATTCTCTGCCCTCTGCCTTATTTATAACACTTGCAGATGTATTAAAGAAACAACTTAATGCATTCCTTCAAATTCACTGTAGCCCTTAGAATTAATGTCTCAGGACACCCAATGAAG
This sequence comes from Mastomys coucha, assembly GCF_008632895.1. Taxonomy (NCBI): domain Eukaryota; kingdom Metazoa; phylum Chordata; class Mammalia; order Rodentia; family Muridae; genus Mastomys; species Mastomys coucha. Next base: position 161,579,504 of record NC_045030.1, read on the forward strand.
AACGAAAATGGAAGCAAATCTTTCTTTCACAAGATCCTAATATGAGATCCTTGGTTTTTGAAATACAGGTCTTGGGCTCAGGACAAATGTAGTACTCTGAAAAATATTGATCTGAAATCCCCCCTCCTCTTTTAATTGATCTGAAATCCCCCTTCCTATTGTATTTCCCAATCTTTGTGTCTGTATGCATTGTTTTCTGAAAAATCTAACTGGGGGGAGGAACAAAGCGTCTCTTTGCTTATTTTTTTTTTGCAGAAATAAAAATTTTAATAAAGTCATTTTTAAAAATAGACAAATTATATTATTTGCAAAAATAAACAAAAATCGAAACCAAACAGCATCAGGAAAGCCAGACACTGGACAGAAGTATTGTTCTGTAAGCATTTGAGCCTGTAGGGGGAGCTCAAGGCCCTCCTCCTCAAAAACTTTCCCTCTCCTACTTTCGTCTTCCACCAAGAAGGAAAATTAAGGAGGAATAACCTAAGTGCCTAGGTAACTCACCAGGAATTAACTATTGCAGACAGAAGTAAATTGTGGGCTATAAGCAAAAAATGGGGTCTGTGAAGGGGAGCTTGCATTTTCATCTACCTTTAAGTCAATGTTCTAACTATACTATCTCTTTTCTCTTTTGTGTTTCTTTTCTGGACTAGCTAACTAAAGTTTCTAGCTGAAAACTCAGCTTAGAGAGTTTTAAGGATATACATAAGCATATGACTTTGCTCCAAGTTCAAATAAATATAATGAAAAGTGTCTAGACAGACAAAATATTAAAGGTCCAAGATGTGGGTCCTGGTGACGTAGCCAAGGGAATGCAGATATCTGCTTCTTGAAGTGCCAGATGAGGTACACTATATCCCTTTCCATAAAATAGCCACAAATAACATGTTAGTTTTCTTAATAGTCTTTGAAAATGTATAAATAAACCAAACTGCTGTAAATAGAAATGCTATGAGCTCTTCTTGTGATTAAGAATTTAAAGCAATCTTCTCTTGGGCTTGAAGACTTCAAGAACAAAAAGTTTTAAATGGAACTGGAAAATGCTTAGACATTACCAATGTGCCCATATTGCTCATGGAATATTTATGAGTCATGGAATGATCACTCTGATTATTCCCAGCTGATTTTAACAAGGGATTTTTTTCCCTCTCTAAATTACGTGCCTGCGTGCAAACAAAAACCTATTATAGGACTCAGAAAGAACACACTGAATAAAATTAGAGCAGATCCATCTTTGAAATATTTGGATAGGAGTCTAGATATAAAACTACAATAGTCCCCTTTGATCTGGATATAGGCACATTTGTAATAAAATTTCAATACAAGCCAAAACTCATCTCAACTCTTCTGTGTTCTTGTAATGGTTCTCAATGAAAATAAAGGTTTCATTGCCATCAAAGGCATTTCTATCTTCTATTTTACCTGAGAAAGGAAAATTTTATATGTTCTTAGGTGACTATAAAGTCAACGACTCAGATTTAAAGGTAGTTACTTTGCTTTATTGCCCAAGAACAAAAGAAAATTTCAGTGTCATGAAAGTGTAGAAAGGGTGGGACTTTGAGATAGAATCAATGGCCTTGAGCTTGACTTTAAATGTCTGTTTGATGGGTCTGGGGCTACAGGTCACTGGACCGAGAACTTGCCTACCATAGATTCCATTCCTAGCACCATATAAACCTAGGCAATGGTTTACATCTGTAGTACCAGCATTTGACAGGTGGAGACAGAATCAGTAGTTCATGGTCACCTTTGACAACATAGTAAGCTTAAAGCCAGCCTGGGCTACAGAAGACTGTGCCACTTTAATTTTATTTTTTAAAAGTTTACAACTGCCATCAGGATCTAAATTTAAAATATCTACTATTTGAACCAAAGCAGAGGACTAGAATTCTGTTGTAGTATACATGCGAGGCATCTTCTTGACAAATTTTGTGTTTCAAAAATACCAAAAATGGAATGTATGTAGATGTATGTCTTCTCTGTGGGCAATAGTGTGGGATAGGTTCTTTGTTTCACATGATAATTGGTCTATGGAATCATAACTTAAAAGCTTTTATATCAGAAAGAGTGAAGTATTAAACCCTGAAGCAAAGATTCTCTACAGTGATCCTTCCCCATAATTCCTATTTCTTGGTATATTCAAGCAAATCAATATGAACAGAAACAAGGAGTTGCCAATGAAAATGAGAAGTTTCTTAGCTGGGAGAAGTCTCAGAGCATGAAGCATTTGCCTGTTAAGTTTAAGGGCCTGAGTTGAGAACACACATAAAATCAGTCAAGGTAGCACACATTTGTAGTCCATTCCTTCAAGTGGGGAGACTTGAGAAGGAGACCAGAAAGGTCACAGACTAGCTAGCTTGGTTCATCCACCAGTAACCTGATTCTCACAAAGTAGAAAGTGAGATCTACCACCTGATATTGTACTTTGACCTCCCACATGTGCCATAGCACCATGTGCTTGTATGGAAGTGAAAGCACACACACACACACACACACACACACACACACACACACACACACACACACACATACACACACACACACACACACACAAAGTCACTTCCAGGATTGTCGTTTTATATAGCATTCCATCACAACAACTAGAATGAGGATCTTCTCATGAGGTTAAATTATTCCCATTAGGTGTGAGAGGAGAAACCCCATATAGCAAGATACGGCAGACAGATTCTTGTTGAGTGTGGATTCCATTCAATAGGGAACACAAAACCAGGATCCACTGACCTGCCTTTCCTTAAGGAAATAAATTTATCCAATAAAGGCAATTCTTCACTAGGCATGCCTTCAGGTGAGAATGCACCCATCTAGTACATTCACTACAACCGGCTAAGGTGGCAGGGAGGATGGAAAGCCTTCATGCTCAGACAATAGGCCCATGGAAACTGAAGTTATAAATATACCTTGTTTTAAGCAACTCAGTGGCAGTATTTTACCTATTGAGAGGAAACTAATATAGACACCCAGGATGTCATGAAGTCTGATAGTCATGTTCTATGGGCCAAGATTTAAAATTTAGCTTCGTAGTTTCCTAAATATGTACATGCAGAAAGGTAATAAAGAAATGAAGAGGAGGACAAATGAGCCTAGGTTTCTTTCTTTTTTAGATTTATTGATTGGCGTTGGGTGGGTGGGTGGGTAAGGACACATACCACTATACATATATTGACATCAGAGGATAATATATAATAGTTAGTTCTCATTTTCAACCTCATGGATTCTGGGGATTGAATTTAGGTCATCAAGTTTGGCAACAAGCCTCCTTAGCTACTTTGCAATCCCAGTCTCTGGTTTTCTAGTATGGTGCAAATGTTTAGTCAGTTGGGAAGGCTCCACATTTTAAGGATATTCCCTTAGATTTTTTTTAAAACTTCTTTTAAATTTGAGGTGAGATTCATATAAATTAATCATTTTAAAGCAAACAATTCAGTAGTATTTAGTACATTCACAATATTGCACATCCAGAACCTCTAACTAGTTCCAAAAGATTCTCATCATTCTCAAAAGGAATCTGTACCCACAGAACAATCAATTCCCATTTTCTGCCCCAAAGCTCCTGAAAATTATTAATCTACACTATCTCTGTGAATCTACTTATTCTTAACATTTCACAATGTCACAGAAATTAAATCATGCAATCCAATGTGATTCTTTGTGTCTGGCTTCTTTCACTTATTAAGATTGGCTTTTTGTTTGTCGGTTTGATTTGGTTTGGTGTTTGAGACAGGGTTTTTCTGTATACTCCTGGCTGCCCTGGAACTAGCTATGTAGACCAGGCTGGCCTCAAACTCAGAGATTCATCTACTCTACTTTCCGAGACCTGGGAGTAAAGGAATATGCCACCACCACCTGGCGACTTAGCAATGACTGTAATGGTTTATTCATTATGGTATTGAGGCACTGTTGTTTTTGATGGCTGAGAATTTTCCACTTTTCTGGTAATCACCAGTATTTAGCAAATGTCAATACTTACTTATATAGCCATCCTCTGATCCATCCATCCACTATCTGCCCTGATGCACATTTGATATAATTTCTACTTTTTGGGGCTATTATATACAATATTACTTTGAACATGTTCACACATTTATTTGAGTATGATTCCACAGTACTCACTTAGGAATAAAATTATTTCATATTTTGATAATTCTTAGTTTTTAAAGAATTCCTGCAATCTCCTCTATGGTGATGAAACCAATTGTATTTCCACCATCAACAGACAATATTTTATTTTTCTGTAAATCTTCACCAAATTTGTCATTTTTTCATATACTACACAGTAGCCATGCTAATATGGATAGGTGCCTCAATTATTGTATTTTTAAAGTATGTGTGTATTTGTGTTTCTATACATGGGTATGTGTAGTGTGGTGTGTATATGGGACAGGGCACCCTGGCAGAAGCCTCAGGAGGATGTTGGTTGATGTTTTGTGCTATAACTTTCCATCTTATTCCCTTGGGGCATGGACTCTCACTGAACCAGAAGCTTAGCTGGCACCTGGCAAGCCCCAGGAATCCTCCTGCCTCTACTTCCTCCTTCCACAGCTCTGAAGTTATTGACAGAGACATAACTAATAATTAGTGTGTTTTCATTGGAGTGTTGGCAAGTTGTATATCTTTGGGAGATTATACATCCAAGGTTGTCTTTTTTATTGCTGAGTTGTAAGAGTTCTTTTCATATGTTATTTTGCTTTATAAGGTTATTAGAATTTTAATATCTCTGTGATTTATAAATGTCTTCTTTTATTATGTAGACTCTGCTCTTACTTTCTCAATAACAACCTGTGATCCAGAATATTTTAATTGTGATGAAGTATAATTTCCATATTGTCGTTCATTCTGCATGTAATTTGGATTTCATATCTAAGAATCCATTGGCAAGTCCAAGGTCATGGGGATTAATATTCATTGATTTAGCTCCTTTATGGCTTTTGCTCCTATGCCTATGTGATTAATTAAATGTGAACTAAGGTTTGCCAGTGGTATTTAGCAAGACTTTAAGAAATTTGTAATAGAAACTGAGATATCATCAACTTATTTTAAGTTTTGTTGCCACACACTTTCCCCTAGGTTAACTATTTCCATAGAAACTTGAAGGACAACAGATATGTGGAACAAACTTAATTTTTGAAATTTATATGTTTATGTATGCATGTCTATATATGGTATGTTCATGTGTGTTTATGCATCTGTTTAAATGCCCATGTCCACCCAAAAATGTAGAGGCCAGATGAGGGTATCTGGAATCCACTTCTAATGCTCTCTATCTTAGCCCCTTGAGACAATGCCATTAACTGCACCTTGAGCAATCAGTTTTATTTTTTCCTGTGCTGGTGGCCAGCAACCCTTGGAGAGTCTCTTGTCTCCACTCACATATCCATAATGGTGGAGTTACAAGCATACATGGCCACACTCAGCTTTAAATGTTGGTTCTAGGGACCCAATCTCCTGTCTCTAGACTTCAAAGTCATGTTCCAAGCCCTGGTTATATACAGACATAATACTTAGGGATTTTCCCCCATAAAACTATATTTTACTGTATTTCTATTTCAGGGTTTCATCACTGATGTTCAACATTTAGTATCTCCTCTCTCTGTCTGTCTCTGTCTATCTTTGTCTCTGTCTCCTCTCTCCTTCTCT
>NC_045030.1:161585165-161592982 GCF_008632895.1 Mastomys coucha
AGGAAGTCAAGGATTCAAACTGGAAGGGTGGGGCCTCTGCAATGTTTTGCCCACAATACTTCTAACCAAACTTTATTATTCAGCAAACGTGACAGGAACTGGTTAAATGTTTCTTGCACATATACCTGAGTTAAAAATAAGTTTCTTTTTGATTGCATCTAGAACACAATTCTATTGTACCAAGGAAATTATCCACATGCTTGCTAGTGATTCATCCCAAGGATTTTCCTGAGACTGGCAGTGGAAAAGTTAGAGGTGGCCCTGTTCTTACCTAGCTAATAACGCAGAGTAGGAAGGGAAGAAATAAAAGTATGCAGCTTTACCCTTAGGAGTCTTTGCTGGGAAAAAAAGGATTCTGAGATCCCTCCAAAGTACAGTAAAAAGAAAGATAAGAGCCCTTCTGAAATCAACAATACAACGGAATAGACAGGCCATTATTTCCCTAAGTGGTTAAACCACTCATTGTATATATTGGTGATTGTCAATCTGTAGGTTGCAACGCCTTCAGACATCAACTGAACTTTCCACAGGGGTTAGCTAAGCCCATTAAAAACCACAGATATTTACTTTATGATTTATAACAGTAGCAAAATTGCAGTTATGGAGTTGCAACAAAAATAATTTTATGGTTGTGGGTCACCACAATATAAGGAATTGCATTTATGGGTCACAACATTAGGAAAGTTGAGAACTACTAGTGCATATGAATATAGATAACTCAGTTCATGAAAGGTTTGCTGCATAATCACGGGGACCAGACTTTGATCTTCAGCCCACACACAGAAAAAGCAAAGCATGGTGGAAGAGGTTTGAATTCACAGAGCAAAGGAAGTAGAGACAGGCAGTCTCTCAATCTAGCTGACAAGCTAGTCTATCTACTTGATGAGCCTGAAATCAATGAAAGAAACTGTCTCAAATATGGGGACAGTGAAAAGAACAGATACCTGAGGTTTCCTCTGACTTCCACATATGCGAAAACACACACACACACTTCTACCACAAACAAGAAGTCATTAAATAAGTGTTTTGACTTTAGTGTTAGTTCAAAAAAACCGATTCCCCTGAGCATGTTCCGTACAGTTGGCAAACACATGGGCTTGCTTTTGCACTTCTTGTTACTATGTGAGGTGAAAAGCTTAGGTTGGAAATTAAATTAAGAATGACCCTGGGTTGGTGGTATTGCTAGGTGACTGACAAGAACAAACACAGATATTTTCTGAAGGACTTTCATCTCACCCAGATATCAAATAAGCACAAATAAACTTCCAAATAACATAAACTCTAGTGAAAACAATAAAATTGACAAAACATGACCCAGAGTTCACAACAGGCACAGGCTCACAAATATATCAAATGGTAAAATTATCAAACCCCAAATAAAAGTAACTCATTTTTATTTTACATACACACACACACACACACACACACACACACACACACACACACAAGGATCTCATACAGCCCAGGCTAACTCCTAACTTACTAAGGATGGCCTTGAACTCCTGAGCCTCCTGCCTTTACTATTCAAGTACTAAGAAGGAGTTCTTCCTCATTCAGAAGGCTCTTTGGAATGGATTAAAAATACCTATTGCAAAAAAACAGCTAATTTGGCATGGTCAGTAACGACTTACCTAGAAGACATTGGAGAAATTGTGCAGAAAACAAGGAGTTGAAAAGGTGAAAGCATCAGTATAGAACTAAGACATTTCATTTATCTGATCAAGTTAAATAGGAATAATCTGGAAGAAATTAGTGGAGATGACTAAGGGCTAGGAATTTCATAGAACTGTTAAGAGGCATCACAATCTTGAGGCCATTGAGATATCATGGCAAATAAAGGTGCTGACCAGCCAGGCAGTGATGGCACACGCCTTTAATCCTAGCACTTGGGAGGCAGAGGCAGGTGGATTTCTGAGTCCGAGGCCAGAGGTCTACAAAGTGAGTTCCAGGACAGCCAGGGCTATACAGAGAAACCCTGTCTCAAAACAAACAAACAAACAAAAATAAAGGTGCTGACCATCAAGCTTGATGACCTGAGTACAGGCCTGTGGACTCAGCAATCATATGGTAGGAGGAGAAAAGAGACTCCTGAAAGTTGTTCTCTGAGCTCCACACATGTGCCATGGCACATGAGGCCCCTTCCCACAAAGAAATGTGTGCATACAGAAGCAAACAAAAATGTAAAAGATCTCAATCCTAAAGTGCAGTAATTTGAATGAATTCCAAGGAGAATAAATAAAAATGAACACATTACAATACAACTACTGTGGAAATGTATAATGGCAAATAAAGAATAGCTAAAACAAAACAGAAAACAGCTAACTTACTAAGAACTGCAGTTTGACTGATGGATGCTTCATCAACTACAACAGAATCCAAATTAAGCTAAGAAAACAATGTTTGCACTTAGAATGTATACCTAGCAAAACTACTTTTCAGCAATACAACAAAATAATATACATGCATGCAAACAAAAAATAAAGAGGATATGCTCACATCAAATATTCACCAAAATATTCTCTAAAGCATAGATACTATGGAAAAAGGAAGGAGTGGAAAGTCTGAAGCACAGAAATTAGTAATATTATACATATGAAGAAATGTAATGAAATATTGAATATATTGAAAAGTAACCTCTAATTTGGAGAGTTTAGAAGACAAATGAAAATGCCACACACTGTGTCATAGAAGATGCATGAAACGATTGAAAAATAAGATTTCTAAATCCCATTTTGTTTTCAATACTTTGCTAAGGCATTGATAAACTTTGCAGTGTTAACACAGTTAAAACACTGGAATCAGCAATAAAAATAGAACATATAACTTCAAATTTCAAGCAATGGAAAAAAAATATTTAAAACTGAAAGAACAAAAGATCTGTCTTTTTTCACTCTAAGAGAAAGGAATGTGTGGAACAGTGGAGAAACACATTCCAGAACAAATGCATGCACTTGAAGGAATAGACCAGTAATTCAAATACACATAAAGGAAGTATAGGCTTGCTTGCTAAAAAGCGAACTATGTCAGGATGGATTCAAATCAATCTCATGTATTTTTAAAAGCACATCTAATGGGGTAGAACATGGCAGATGACACCTATCCGCAGGCCAGTAAAATAGCCAGAGAATAAATAAATAGAGGTTAGCTGAATAAGAGCTATTGCAGGACTGACTGTGGGAAAATAGTAGTTTCACTAACAAAGAAAGGAAACTTGGAGAACAGAGTCAGTTCTAGAGTGTCTAACCCTGATTGAGGAGACAGTTGTGCTCCTAGAGTAAGTGCAACTGCAAAGGATTCGCTCCAAGGAACAAAACAAAGAAATTAGAGAGGGAAGGAGGGAGTAAGGAGGAAGGAGTAAAGAGGGAGGGGAGGGAGGGAGGGAGAGAGACAGTAAAGAGAAAGGAAGGCGGAAAGGAAAGAAGAAAGGAAGGAAGGCAGGCAGGCAGGAAGGAAGGAAGAAGGAAGGAAGGAAGAATAAAAGTAATGCACTGTGGCATGTAATTTTAGAAGGATGTGGATGCATACAACTACTAGGGAGGGAGCAGCAGGAGGGTATCTTGATGTAGGAGTTTGAGGCCAGCCAGAGCATCAAAATATAGAAAGCAAAATTGACAAAAAGTTAAAAAGATTGCATTATATTGAGAGATACTAATCTCTTAATTACAGATCAAGCAGACAGAAGAACCAGCATTATAAGTCATTAGAATACCATTATTAGTAATGCTATTTAAAAAGGAATATTTAGATAAATTCACTTAAAATAAAATTTATAAAATTTAAAAAGCTTCAATAAAAATCAAAATATTTCAAATTGTGTGAAAATGGCAATCCTACAAAATAAAACTTTTTGAGATGGATTTCAGTTAATACTGAAATGGGTGTGTTCAGCTGTGAAATAATTCACCAAGTTATAACAGTATGAGGCCTTCATCATCTTATGCATGTGTTTCAATAAAAATAATTATTTAGCATATTTAGTAAATACATACTAATTTTTTAAGGAAGCAATAATGATTTTATAAAATATAAAATAAACCAAAGATAATAGCAACAGTGCTTTAAGTTAGTTCCTTGGTGGGAGTGTAAAATCCAAAAGATGAATAAAGAATCTTCATGGTCCAAATCTTTAAAAGAGGTAAGGTCTCTTTATATGGTCCAGGTTGACCTTGAGCTGTCAATCATACTGCTTCAATCTCCAGACTTCTGGGAGTGTGGTACTATGCTCAGCAAGCTCTCACACCTAAAATCTAAAACTACAAAGGAATATTTGTATGTATTTAGATGAATTCACTTGCATTAAAATCATTAAGAATTCTAATTTGCCAATAATCACTGGAAGGAAAGTGAAAATGCAAACTATAAGACAGACTGGACATGCACAATGTATAGAAGACACAGGTTTGTTATCTAGAATAAGATCCCCAAAATCAATAACACAATTGATAACTACATAGAAAAATATAAAGAGCGTTGTTGCTGGGGACAGTGGTTGGAGAGGAAAAAAATAGACTGTTCCCTTTCTACATAAAATGAGTTGTGAGAACACTTACACACACACACACACACACACACAGTGACCCTAATGTGAATTAAGATCTTAAAGATGCTCTTTTCTTCCATCCTTTAATTCTCTAATTGCTTCAAAATAAAATGTTGTATTTGTAAGGTGTGATTTATTTTGTACCAAGTGTCTACTCATTAAAATTCCATTTTCTTAGCAGTCCTGACTTATAGCGCTCATAATAGCCATTTCATTACTTTAGTGATTCAGTTCAGACTTCTACTGCAGTAATTACCAGAAGGATTTCTTTTTTCTTCACCCCAAGTCAACAAGGAGCATATATTCTTTGAATTGGTTTCCAAATGCTTTGTTTCTTTTTTCTTTTTCTTTAAACAGGCTGAATGCACTAGCAGTTTCAACCTTGCCAAAGCAGATATACTGTGATATTCTTGGCTTTGGTTCTCTTCTCGAATCTCCAGTTCAGAGACTGAAAAGGAGTAGCCAATCCCTTCAGAATCACAGGAAAGGACATCTACCTTGGGACTTTTGAGGACACACAACCAATGGGAAGGCCCAGTGAATCAAATCTTTTCAAGTGTGCATGGGAGCATTAGAGAATCAAAACATGTGCCCCTGATGGATGTCATTCAGGAGTGTTGAGCACATTCTGTTTCTAAGACCCAGAACTACATTGGATTCATTGTAAAAAGAAAATGTACATAAACACAGATATTTGCTCTGAGTCTGTGTGTAATAGTTCCAACTATCATTTCTTAATAAGAAGCAGCAAGCAACTCCCCAAATCCAAAATGCCTTTAGGACAGTTTTTCATTGTACGTGAGAATAAGTACTCCTTTGGCACCATTTCCATGAAGCAAATTTCATACTCTTTGTTTTGGTTCTTACAAGCTTCTGTGCAATAAATATTATCCCATACAAGGGGAAGATTAAAGTAAAACAACTAATGAATTTTTTTTTTCAAAGGGCAAATAGTGAAACTGATCACATAACTGGTTACATCAAAGCTGATGAGTCATGACAGGAAAGGATGAAGGACCAAATCTAATGAAGACCTCTGAATCACAGCCATTCTGAGCAAAGTTCCTCTCATCAATTGGCCAGTTACCAAGAATTGGTTAGGCATTAATTCCCTGTAAAGCAATAGCCTAAATAAGAGTGAGTTTGTCAGTTATAAAACAAAACTATGTGATCTTTAGAGTGGCATTATGACAGATCAACTAATGTATTATTAAAGTCATGGCTTCCTGTTCGTTTGGCAATTGGCACCATCATGTTGAATGGTCCAACCAGATGAATGCCCTTGTAGGAAAATGAAGTCTTTCCCACTTAAAAATAAATCTATTGCCCATAGCCCACAGGTTTCTTGAAAATAGATGTGCAGTCAAGAATGCTGTATTTTAAAGGGGGGTGTGGACAAAAGAAGATAGTGCCAGAACATCAAAGCTGCATGACTTTTTGTTATTTAAAAGAAAAAGAAAAAGCTTTTAGAAAAAGCACTTTTATCTATCGTAGCATTCGCTCTCAAAAGGACAATGGAGCCTTCCCATTCTCTTATGAGAATTTTGTCTTTTACTTGTGTGTGTGTGTGTGTGTGTGTGTGTGTGTGTGAGAGAGAGAGAGAGAGAGAGAGAGAGAGAGAGAGAGAGAGAGAGAAGAGAGAGAGAGAGAAAGTAGACCAGAGTAAAGGTATAGATTATTCTAGTACCTCTCTTACCAAAAATTCTAGGTGGGCAGTCTAAGACAAATCCCCTTCCCAGACTCTACAGCTGAAAAGTACAGAAATAAAGAGGCAGAAATGGGGCTCTTCAAGAGCATGACTGTCAAGTGCATGGAAAAATAGGGATATTATAAAACCTCCCTATCCCCAAACTGTTCTCCCATGGACCTACCACAGCATCATATAATCCTACTAAAGGAGAGTCACAGCTTTAAACTGGTGGTCCTTTTCTCTGGAGAGCCCAGCTAATATCTTGTCTGGACCAGGTTGGCTACTAACCTGTCCCCACCCATTAACTTCAATAGCAAATGGCCTTGTATATAATTCATTGAATAAATAACAGCTCTTTGATTTTAGCTGAGATGTTTGCCCTCACTTGGAAGATATAGATTTTCAGGGCCACGGTGAGAGAAGCTCTACTTATTGGTGGCATGAGGTCTTTCCGCTAACAGGGAAGTTAACAGGAAAAGAGTTCTTCTAGTGTATATGCTTTGTGTGGGGGAGCTTCTGCAGAGGGTTTCTCTCCATCAATGATGTGCTTAAAAATGGAAAGCACCTATCTTCATTTGTTACCAATTATAGCGTGAGTATCTTCATGCAATAAATGCAAAAAGAATTTCCATAATGAGGCCATCATAAGGAAAATGAGGGATTGGGAAGTAAGTATAATTTGTTTTTTTCTTCTCTTTATTTACTTAGTTGCATCTCAACAACTCCCTGCTATGTGCCTTGAGTGATAAATGTTCTACTTGTTTTAAACCTTGCCAACAACAGTTTTCTGGAATTTGTGTGGGGATCAGAGGAAGCCCTGAATAAGTGAAGTCCTGAGCAAATGTGTGCTGTTAACAAGACCCTTTTACTGAGCTTAGCTAAACCAGTCTCTTGATCCAGCTGTACACCATAAACCCTGCCTGCTTGTTTATCTCCATGTAATAGCCCTGCCTCCATGTTCAGCTGTATGCAATAATCCTGCTTCTCTGTTCAACTCGATTTAATAAACATGCTGAGCTTCCAGATTACTGAGGTTTCTCTATCAGACAGACCCATCTGCCTGACTACAAGATTTCTGTGTCCATTTGTCTCTCTGTTTCTTTCTTCATTTCCTGGCCACAATGAGTTGGATCCAAGTTCATAAAGCTGTGCATCCTGCTCATTGACCCTGCTATAGTATAGAAGTCAAGGTACTCTTCCATGAACTCTTCTTACTCTAGATTCTCTAAGATATCTTCTGAGCCAACAGCTGCTGGGTAGATATGTACCTCTCCCATTGACCCATTCATTTTCTGGATGCCAGCCTGAGAGTCATTTCATAATTGCTTCAGATTCTCAGTGAACCACATGCAAGGCACCCACCAAAAGAACATCACTGATTGAGAAAGGAGACATTTTCATCAGCAAGGATGGTTTGGGAATGATGCCCTGTGTGTTTCCATTTTCTTGGGAATATTCTGTTTCTGATAATTGTTTTGGACTTATACTAACTTTTGAAAGCTCTCCTGATTTTGGCCTTTTCTTTGCAAATTGCAAACCCCAGTGCTAAGCAGTGAGCTGCATCCAGCTCTGTAACTCAAGCTTGAC
>NC_045030.1:161593970-161607863 GCF_008632895.1 Mastomys coucha
AAAAAAAAAAAAAACCAAACCCTGTTTCCCCCCCTCTCCCCCTGTTCACCAACCAACCCTCTCAGGATTCCTGGCTGGCCCTGGCATTCCTCTACACTGGGGCATAGAACCTTCACAGGGCCAAGAGCCTCTCCTCCCATTGATGACCCACTAAGCCATTGTCTGCTATATATATGCTGCTAGAGCCATTAGTCCCACCATGTGTACTCCTTGGTTGGTAGTTTAGTCTCTGGGAACTCTGTGGGTACTGGTTAGTTCATGTTGTTGTTCCTACTACAGGGCTGCAAACCCCTTCAGCTCCTTGGGTCTTTTCTTTAGCTCCTCCATTGGGGACCCTCTGCTCAGTCCAATGGATGGCTGTGAGCCTCTCCATCTGAATTAGAAGTGAGACTCCAGAGAACTAAATAACCCTATTAAAAATGGGGTACAGAGCTAAACAAAGAATTCCCAACTGAGAAATACCGAATGCTGAGAAGCACCTAATGTTCAACATCCTTAGTCATCACGGAAATGCAAATCAAAACAACCCTGAGATTCTACCTCATACCAGTCAGAATGGCTAGGATAAAAAACTCAGGTGACAGTAGATGCTGGTGAGATTGTGGAGAAAGAGGAACACTCCTTCATTGCTGGTGGGACTGCAAGCTGGCACAACCACTCTGGAAATCAGTTTGGCAGTTCCTCCAGAAAGTGGACATAGTACTACCAGAGGACCCAGCTATACCACTCTTTTACCAAGAAGATGATCCAACCTGTAATAAGGACACATGCTCCACTATGTTCATAGCAGCCGTATTTATAATAGCCAGAAACTGGATACACCCCAGATGTCTCTCCACAGAGGAATGGATACAGAAAATGTGATACATTTACACAATGGAGTACTACTCAGCTACTAAAAACAATGAATTTATGAAATTCTTAGGGAAATGGATGGATCTGGAGAATATCATCCTGAGTGAGGCAACCCAATCACAAAAAAACATACATGATATGCACTCTCTGATAAGTGGATATTAGCCCAGAAGATCAGAATATATAAAGTACAATCCACAAACCATAAGAAACTCAAGAAGAAGGAAGAGCAAAGTATGGATGCTTCATTCCTTCTTAAAAGGGGGAACAAAATACCCATGTAAGGAGTTGCAGAGACAAAGTATGGAGCAGAGACTAAAGGAAGGACAATCCAGAGACTGCTCCACCTGGGAATCTTTCCCATATTCAGTCATCAAATCCAGACACTATTGTGGATTCTGACAAGTGCTGGATGACTGGAGCCTGAGATAGCTGTCTCCTGAGAGGCTCTGACAGTGCCCAACTAATACAGAAGTAGAGGCTCACAGCCATCCATTGGACTGAAGACCACACCTCTTAAACCAAACCCAATAGCACCACAAACTGAGGACCAAGTATTCAAATATTTGAGCACATTAAAATTATCATATCTATTCAGGGTGTGGTGGTATATGCCTTTAGTCCCAGAACTTAGGAGGCAGAGGCAGGTGGATTCTATGGGTCTGAGGCCACCCTCATCTACATAGTGAGTTCAGGAAATCCAAAGCTACATAGTGAGACTATGTCTCAAAATAATAAAATAATATTAAAAACAAAACCAACAAATACCACCACCATATGTACAAACTAAGTCTAAAATTCTTAAATCTGGGGCAACCTAGACGTAAATTTATACAAGGTGTGGTGGCTAAAATGAGAATGGCCCCATAGGCTCATAAATTTGACTTCTTGGTCACCAGTTGGTGAAACTATTTGGAAAGAATTAGGAGTTATGGCCTTATTGGTGGAAGTTTGTCACTGGGGTGGGCTTTAAGGTTTCAAAAGACTCAAGCTGTTTCCAGTATGTCTCACTCTTTGCCTCTTGAATATAGATGAAGATGTGAGCTCTCAACTGTTCTTGCTGCAATGTTTTTGCTCTATCATCATGGACACTAACCCTCTGAAAACATAAGCCCAAATTAAACACTTTCTTGGTAATTATATCTTACCCACAACAGTAGAAAATTATCTAAATGTTCCTCCCACCCCAGGATATGTGTGTGTGTGTGTGTGTGTGTGTGTGTGTGTGTGTGTGTGTGTGTGTGTTCATGAGAAAGAGAAAGGGAGAGAGAGAACACATGCAGAGGCCAGACATTTACATTAGATAACTTCCTAAATTGCTCTTCACCTTGTATTTTAAAACAGGTCTCTCTCACTGAATGCAGAGCTCACTAAGTAGGATAAACTGACTTGCCAGCAAACCTGTCATTGACTTCCCTGTACTGAGATTACAGAAGTGCATCACCACATTTAACTTTTTACCTAGATGCTAGAGATCATGTTTGTGTCACTATTATTTTACCAAACTGAGCCATCTCCTCCAACTTCCTAGCTTCTTTCTCAAGCAAACCAACCAAGATTAGATAGACTTGGTCTCAATTCAATCTAGAGCCTTTTTTTTTTAATCAACACATTTTATAGTACTTTAAAGCAAAACCAAATGTTGTGAACATAACAATGAGTTACTTATTCATAGTTCTGAAAGAGAGCCCAAGTTAATAGAAGCAAGTTACTTCTGTTAGCTAAAGGAGGAGAAAGGACACAGTGTGGATTAGAAAGAAGTGCTAATGTAGAGGTTACTCGGTAACTGGGCAAAGAAAAGCAGTTACTCAATTCTGCTGCTGAAAGAACAGAAGAGCTTGTTGGGGAGGGATGCAAGGGCAAGATTTCAATTTCAGAATGATGCCCTGAACCAACTCTCAACTCTAGAAGAATTTTACACCACCTGGACAATAGAATCTGTCTGGTCTACTATCTTCTTTTCTAGCTCCTTTCATTGATAGGGGAGGCTTTGTTCTCACTAGCCTCCATATCTGAGACATTATCCAACTGACCTTTTCCTCTGGGCTGGCATGACTAATGTCACCTAATGACTATTTCTTCTAGGTATGGCATATACTTGAAAAGAAATTCTAAATCCCCCCAGTATTACTAACATTTATAAGGCATTCACTATGTGCTTTGCATATTCTGAGTTCATTTAACTGTCTGAACAAGGCAGAGGACAGATACTCTGTGAGATTCATGGGACAGAAGAAGAAAAAGGTACATCATGTGCCTGAGGTCACTGATGTGAGTATCAGAGGCAAGGAGAAACTCAGGCATCTGACTTCAGACATGAGGTCTTCAAACACTCAATATTTTTTGTTTGTGTCTAAACTGAACAATTCTAACTTATCTTCTTGTAATGTTTTTGTAGATGACTCCTCTACAATTCTAATGTAAATTCCAAATAAACCAAAGAATGAGAATGAGCAATGGTCTTTAAATCTGGACAAAGAGAACACATGAAAGAGATGTGTTTTCCACTTACCTACAAAACTTTCACTTAGGGGTCTATACTAGATGACGATTTGGATCCTGCCACAACTATTTCTCCTGCTCAGTAGCATGCCTATCTTTACTGAGTTCAGTATCCATTATACGAAGTCATATTTGGATAATCTGGGAAAGGTGACTTACTCCTGTAATCCTATTGTTTGGGATGTAGAGGCAGGAGGATGACAGTAAGTTCCAGGCCAACATGGTCTACATAGCAAGTTCCAGTGCAGACAGAGCTACATAAAGAGACCCCAGGTCAAAAATATTTTAAGGGGGCTGGAGAGATGGCTCAGTGTTTAAGAGGACTGAATGTGCTTCCAAAGGTTCTGAGTTCAATTCCCAGCAACCACATGGTGGCTCACAGCCATTTGTAATGAGATCCGATGCCCTCTTCTGTTGTATCTGAAGACAGCTACAATGTACTCATATAAAATAAATAAATAAATCTTAAAAAACACTTTAAAATTTTTTAGTAGTTATATTTGAGTCACTATGTTTTAGATGCCAAGTTTTAAAAATAAACTGGTTTGAAGGACAAACTAAACATATTAACTCGAATAACTAAAGAAATCACCACTGTGTTGAGAAACTAATTCCTTTTTGACATTCTTCATTGTGCTGAAACTCTTGACCATATGACCAATCTGGCTCAGAGTTGGAGGGTTTTGCTAGCCAGCAATTCTCAGAGCTATGAGCTTCCTTAGTATTGCCTAAGAATAGCGATATCTCTACTTATCCCAAATTATCTAATCAAAGTCCTGGATTCACTATGATTTAACCTGCTCTCCATTTCTTTTTTTTCCTTTTTTTATTAGATATTTTCTTTATTTACATGTCATATGATTTCTCCTTTCCCAGTTTCCCCTTCAAAAAACAAACAAACAAACAAAAACAAAAAGCACAAAACCCTGTTGCCTCCCCACTCCCCATGCTTGCCACCCCACCCTCTCCAATTTCTTATCCATTGTAAAGTCCTACCTTTCACAATAATGATAGTTGTGGAGTTTGTTTGAAAGAGGGTCTTTCTCTGTAGCATTGAACTTTCTTTGTAGCAGTGTAACCCCTGGCCAGCACTGAATGTGTAGCAATCCTCCTGTCTCAGTTTCCAAAGCACTTTGATAATAGACAGGAGCAAGTAACTACATACAATTTTCATTGATACCATTCTTTCCTCCCTTTTTCTTTCTTTCTTTTCTGGTTCTTTTGTACTGGTTTAGTTTTGAGGCACTATGTAATGCTGGCTGGTTTCAAACTCATGGTAATACACCTGCTTACTTCATCCTTCTCATGTTCTGGACCTTACAAACCTGAGCCACCATGTCCAGATTGGATTTTCCTCACTCATTCTTACTATACAAAGAGTATAGTGTGCCCTTTGTGGTATCTCTCCATAGGATCACTAACCTAAACCAGTCAGGAACTCTCTCAAGAGTTGGATTGACCCCAACTGTGGTATCAAATGACATACCACATTTTCCCAGAGGAGGGTAGACATTAGGAAAACAATAGAATTGTGCTTTATGTTAGTGACTATAGACCAATGGGGGGAATCTAATAGTAAAAAGCCATTCTTTTACTCATTTAATAAAATTAAAGCAGTTGAGGGTCAGCAGCTTTGAGCATTTTTCAAGGTGCTATAACATAAATAACTGATGAGACACAACTCCCGACTTTCAATAGCTCATATATTCCTTATATTTAAATTGGTAAATTTCTTTAAGCACATGCTTTGATATAGGTAAAAAAATCATGATGTTGGTGTTGTTTCTGAGTAATGCTCTACAAATAATATATAAATGATAATCAAACACAGGTCATGGCAAGGCCATACAAAATACATAGAGGTAACTTTTAAAAAGCCTGTTTCTCTGACACTGACAAAATCTGGTGCATATAAGGCAGAGAACAAGCCCTCAGTTACAGAATAAGGCTATCAGACCAGCCTACAGCTTGGAAACACTCAATGACTAACAGATCCCAAGAAGACAGGAAATAGAGGAACCCTGGAGATCAGATCATGACCCACAGAAATCTGGAACATCTGATAGAAAAACTCACATCGAACTGGGACACCTTACAGCAGGTGACACACAAAAATGATCTGAAGAGAGGAAAAATGACTCCACAATTTCATAGGTCACCCACCATACTAATATTTTATTTCTTTGGGGATAGTTTAATGTGTGGAGCAACTTAATAAAACTGGGTTGCCATTAAAAGGTATTTGATTTCTGTGAGATTCTTGGGTGCAAGACATTTCTCTGTCTCAACTGTATGTTGTAGCAGCTAAAGGACAGGCATTTGTATCAGGACATGAGGCCAAACTAACTCTATTAGCAAAAGCAGCAAGTACTATAGGCAATCACTGAAACCTTTCAGGAAAATTCATTACACATAGTGGAATGGATTTTTAGAGATTTGCAGTCAGCAGATATGTGAATCCTGACCTTGCTTTACCACCTACTTTTTGACTAATGGTGCCTCTTCCTCTTCTTTCTCCTCTCTCTTCTTCTATCTTGGTCAGATACCCTGAAACTGGAGTTTGGAATGGTTGCCAGTTACCATGTTGGGGCTGGGAACTGAACCTGGGTCATGTGGAAGAGTAACCTGTGGTCTTAAAGACTAAGCCCATCTCTCCAACCCCAACATAACATATTTTTAAAAACAAAGGCAATTTGTAAGGTTATAGAGATCTCAGCTTCTCTGTGTCCCCACACTCAACAACCCTGTCACACATCTCATTATTCAAATGAGTACTTCTGAGTGGGCCAAGAGCAAGATGGCTTGCTTCTAAGGGATCCTGTTGACTGCTGCAATTTGTCAGAGGAAATTTAGACTGGAACTGTTTCCATGCCATAGGACAAACACACCCTGTTGCCTTTGAGGCTATT
The DNA here is from genome assembly GCF_008632895.1 of Mastomys coucha. Lineage (NCBI taxonomy): Eukaryota > Metazoa > Chordata > Mammalia > Rodentia > Muridae > Mastomys > Mastomys coucha. The sequence goes on from NC_045030.1 coordinate 161,600,237, forward strand.
AGAAATGGTAACACCCGGTCCCTTCATTCTGTTACCAGTGTTGATGAGGAAACTCAGACCACACCCCATGGAAAGTTACTGGTGACTTCATACACAGTACAGCATTGTCCTGTCAGCTCTGTGCTTGGAGTATGTATCTCCAGGGTGGAATTCACAAAAATTAACTAGAATATTAAGAAGGCTTGATTTCAGAGCAGGGATTAAAGGCTTTCCTAGGAGTTACCCAAGATTTTTCAAGGAATACAGGCAGAACAAGAGAGCTGGGAAGGGACTCTTGTTAGTGAGGCTGTTTTAGACAGAACAGCAAGCATGATGAGCCTCTGTACTCCATCAAGGTGCCAGGGACAGAGGACAGGAGGAGATAAAAATACATCACCTAGACTGTTAAAGCCAAAGCCTTCACACCCAATGGCCTGCCTAGGATGGAGTGTGGACTATTTGTCAAGCTTCATCTGGGTGCAAGTAGTATAAATAGACAGCTTTACTACTTCCTCTCACTGGGAAGGATGGATGGCATAGGTGTATAGCATAGTTGAGTAACCCTATAGTTTATTAGATGAGAACACAGGTGCTAGAGCCAGGGTAAGTGTCCTAGAATTATCTCTTTGCCAACTATTACCCATGTTTTATTTGAAACAAAGTATTTAACTTGTCAGTGGCTAGGTTGCTTTACCTTAGAGAAAAGGGAGGATGGGAAAACACTAGCATCCTCCCAGTGGGCAGCTGCAAACTATCTCTCGGAGCCTGAAACAGCCAGTGGCAGAAGGATGTACTTCATCCCTTGACATTCTTGTCTCTTTTGCTTCATTTTCTCCTCCTGCAAACGCGCTGTAGACCTCAGCCTTCACCATTCTCTGAGTCCCACAGTTGCTATTTGTTCATGCTGCTAAAAGTGAAAGGTTTCCCCAACTGGTCATAGAAGATGGAAGTGTAAGCCCAAGTGATGATAGAATGGAAAGGATTGGTGGGCCTCTAGGGTCAAATCATTAAGTTGCTAGTTAGATAGCAGCAGACCTGGAGGCCATTGGGGATGGATTCTTCTTCCATAATCAACAGCTTGTAAAACAGAGAATGGCAACTCCCAGACTCTAATTACAGGTCAAAAGAATCGGATATAAGTACTATCTCAGGTTATGGATGGAGACTTGACAGACTATACTGCCTGAAAGTCCATTAATATATAATTATCTAAGCCTTATAGAAGGAGGCATCATGATAAAGAACAAAAGCACATTATAAAAGTAAATTCAAATGGACCTGTCAATCACCTGGCCCTAAAATATAGATGGGCACAATGGTCTCTCTGGTCATTGTCCACTGTCACCTTTTCAAAGATCTATATATTACTCTGTAATGAACACCACCTACTTCTTCACTGTGCTGAGTATGACATCTGAATTTTTCCACAGAGAGTATAAGGAACAAAGAGGCAAAAAGAATCCAGAATGTGATTCCATGGTCAAAATTGCCCATCCCCCCATCGGAGCTTCCTCACAGTCTCCCATTTGAAATTGCCCAAAGCATCTGGAAGGAACAAACCTCCACTTACCTCTGCTTAACTTCCTTTAAAAAATCTCATCATTTCTGCCTCTCTATTGTCCATTTCTTGGTGATCCCAGGCTCCCATTTAAGTACAAGTTCTGCAAGCTGAAGGAAGTTGCTGAGCTTCCCCTCTGCTATGGAGTCAGGCCAGGATCCTCCAAGAGGAATGTGAGCTCAGATAATCATTGTAAAATGTGAATGATCAGGTCCTTAAAGTAAGGGCTCACAGCAGCAAATATTTACAAATTCAAAAGCACAGTATGCTGAATGCATTGTGCAAATCAAAGCAATTCAGGAATACTAGAGACACATTTTGTAATTGAGGCAATACATGGTAAATCTGATACTTAACAATACTAATTTTTTTAAAGCGTTAGTCAAGACATCATACCATGTATCACCTTAGAATCATTTTACCCATTCAGAAGAGTTCATCATAGTCTATATTTTCAGTAATAACAGGTGGAGGAGCTAGATTGGGACCTAAATACCAGCATGCCTAGTATATATTTACATCTAAAGCATATGTACAACTCAATCTCAAGAGATTTTTCCAGTTACTTGATGCCAGAAGTTTGAACAAAATCCAGAATTAAAAATCATATCCAAACTACTCAGTTGCTCATGACTTGAGTGTGGGGTGGGGTGAAGTCCAAAATCAACACATTTCAAAGAATATGTTCCAATTTTATCTATGTATATATAGCCAAAATTCTTTAAAAAGTCAGTTGCATTCATACAGGGTAGTCTTTTAAAAGTAAAAGAAACTGTAGATTTAAGGAAAAAAGCATTCAGGAGAATTTGGGATCAAAGTAAGAATCTGTATAAATGGAAAAAACAAAAGCAAAAACAAAAACAAAAACAAAAATCTGAAGCTGGGCATGGTGTCTCAGTCATTTATTTCTAGCACTTCGAAGGCAGCTGCAGGTGTACCTCTGTGATTTTGTGTCCAGCCTGATCTATAGAGTGGCCAGTACTTCACAAAGAAATCTTGTCTCAAAAAAAGAAAGAAAGAAAGAAAGAAAGGAAGAGAAAAGAAAAGAAAAAAATAAAGAAAAAAGCAAGGAAGGGAGGAAAGAAGGATCCTCTTAATTGGCATGAACAGAAAGCTTAAATAGAGGAAGGAAAAGTGATATCTGATCAAATTGAACTTACATATGGATTTGCCTTAAAATTTTTTATACTGGGCCGAGTGGTGCTGGCACATGCCTTTAATCCCAGCTCTTGGGAGGCAGAGGCAGGCGGATTTCTGAATTCGAGGCCAGCCTCGTCTACAGAGTGAGTTCCAGGACAGCCAGGGCTACACAGAGAAACCCTGTCTCAGAAAAAAAAATAAAAAAAAATTGCTATACTGGAGAGAAATTTTTAAATCTTGGATAAAATGCCATTTTGAATTCTCTAATGAGCTTTACATGACTATACTCCCTTTTCAAACATTGTTGTCACAACTTGTAGATCATAGTCAAGGGTTATAATATTATTATATTTAGCTTATAAATATGTCCTTCCCAAAGTATATGGCTGGAAAGTTAATTCATTGCAGGAGTGTTGGAAGGTGGAGCCTAACAGAAAGTGCTCAGGTAATGAGGGATGCACCTTCAGGAATGGATTGAAGGTCTTGAGACTGAGTTCTGTCTCTTGTTCCTTCACATATGCCTACTTTTTTTTCTTTGTTTGTTTCTTTCTTTGCTTGCTTGCTTGATTGTTTGCTTGGTTTTGCCTTTCACGTGGAACTGTGGGCACCTAGACTTTAGACTTCCTAGCATCCATAATTATGGGAAATAAATCTCTTTTTCATAAATCACCTGGTCCAGGTAGTCCATTATAGTGGTACAAAATGGACCTTGACAATATCTTAATCCTTTGGGTTCTTACAACAGAGTACCCAAGAGAGCAGCTAATCTAGAGGTGACAGAGATTTAGTGTTCTTAGTTGTGAATACTATGAAGTCCAGGATCAAGGCACCAGTAGATTCGATATCTACTGAGGGCTCGTTCTTTGCTGCAAAGATGATTTTGCTTTGTCCTGCTGTTTCCTCAGGGCTCTTTTATAAGAGCGCTAATCCTGTTCATGAGGTCAGAGCCCTCACCGACCTAATCCCTGACCAAAGGCTGTACTTCTTAACATCACTACAGTGGATATTGGATATTAGCATATGAATAAGGGGATGGAAATATTCCAACCACAGTATATTGTTAGTTGAAAGTGGTTTCTATAGCACAGAGAAAGCCCAATCAATTCTACACTTTGTATACATGTTCTTGCATTCCAATCACTCTGGAGAACAGCTTAACATGACTGAATCCCAGTTGTACATATATTTGCATATTTTTTTAAGATTTTAATCCTTATCTAGGCAAGGCTTATTTTTTAGATGCCTTTTTATCAAGTCTAGTGCTTAATAAATACTCTCTGATTGAGTCACTAATAGAGTTCAGCAGGCATTGTAACACTGTGAGAAATATAGGCAAACCATAATCTCCCCCATTGTGGAGAGAAAAGAAGTTGGTGCCTCACAAGATTATGGAATAAAGTCTTGGATCAATCAAATCAGGATACTATTCAAATCTCATACTTGGATAGAAATAGCTGATGCCATTTTCTTTTGCATCCATGTGTGGTTTTGCTTTGTTTTTTTTTCTATTTAAGGGGCAGAGTCAATGGAATTCAGCAACCAGAAAACATATCCTACTGACAAAAGAATGCTGATGTCTATTCCAAGAAAGAGTGAAGTGAAATAGGAAGACAATTGTCTTGGAATCTATTCTATGAAAAATTACAGGGACTGTGGAAGTAGTGATTCATTTACAAACAATGCAACAAACACTGCAACAGTTATGACTGTGTGCATGGATCTCAATAAACAGAAAGAACTGCTTTTTATACACTAAGATGAGTCAAAACAAATTTGTGTGTCAACTTTCTAATTAAAATAACTTTGAAGTATGAAGCAAGTGAAATGTAGGGGTCTTTGTAGAAAGCTACGAAATCAAGGTGTTTTCACCCAGCTTTTTGCCCAAAGTCACTCATTTGACAATTCAATTCAGCAATTAATTTTGAATGATTACTGCAACCAAGCACATTTGTAGTTAAAAGAAAAAGAATGAAAGGAAGTAAGAAAGAAATGAAACAAAAACAAACAAACAAAAACCCTAGGTTTTTCTGTCATCATTGTGGAAATCTAATTTGGAAAACAGGTCATACAGTATATCTTGTGATGACATGATTCCCTGAATCTGTGGTGAATATGTTACACAAAGCATGGGAGAGATAAAGATGTTCACAGTTTAAACTTGCTAATCATCTCATACAACAGGAAGGTTAACATCAGTTATATGAGTGGGCACAGTATGTTGTAACATCCCCAAGAAACAAAAATGAGACACAGAAAAGAGCCAAAGAAATACTAGTAGGAGAAGGACTGAGCTTCCTGCCGATAGATCCAAGCCTGCAAAAGGAAGCACAAATTGAGGAATGTGAGCTGCCAAGAAGAAGCTTTTCAGAGCAGGAAAGGGAGCTCTTCTTCCTGATCTACAGGAAGAATGAAGGCTAAGAATCCCTCAGAGTAACTACATTTCTCAACTTTTGTTCTGTAAGAATCCCACTAAACTTCTAGTAGCCTGCTGCAACATCACTAGAAGAGAAACATGAGATACACAAGTCCTTAGTGCAGTAACTGCCTAGAGTCAGGTAGACAGGACCATCCATTTCACAGCCCATTAGAATTGAATGAAATGCCTCATTTTCTTTAAGGTGTTAGGGATGGTGTGGAAACTGTACTGTATTTGTTGTACAGTAAGTCTACATGTAAGGGCTACAAAGCCACAAAAATTATCAAACACTCTTGGGGGCATCTTAGTACTGAATCCCAATTCCACAGCCAAATTATGGACATATGCATTAATCCTATCCAAGAGGGAAAATGAAGAGGCAAGTAGATGTGTCATCAGAGAGAAGCTAGGAGCATTTCTACATTTCTTCAGTCCCAGGAAGAATGAAATGGCCAACAGAAATAAAAGAAAATGCCAGTGTGCTATAGGATCACTTTGTGTCTTTGTAAAGTGAGAGCACTTGGCCTAACTCACAGCACCCATACTACTCAAGGAAGTTTTTTCCTCTAGAGGTTCAAGCATTTAAACACGTGGTCCCCAGCTGGTGTCACTGTTTTAAAAGTTGTGGAAACATAAGGAGCTTCAGTAGAGGAAGTAGATTACTAGAGGAAGGGCTTCCAGTTTTAAGGTATGGCCCTAAGTTCCTGCTTTGCCATGGTATGAAAAGGTGAGAAGTCTTAGTTGCCTCCAGGGAGCTGCGTATTACCATGTCTTCCCCTCCATGATAGATGTCCTTTTTAGGGTTTTACTGGTATGAACAGACACCATGACCAAGGCAACTCTTACAAGGACAACATTTAGTTGGGGCTGCTTACAGGTTCAGTCCATTATCGTCAAGGCAGGAACATTGCAGCATCTAGGCAGGCATGGTGCAGGCAGAGCTGAGAGTTCTACATCTTCATCGGAAGGCTGCTAGGAAAAGACTGACTCTTCAGCATTGGACAGAGCTTCAAAGTCCATCAGAGTGACATCCTCCAAAAAGGCCACACCTACTCCAACAAGACCACACCTCCCAGGCCAAGCATATTCAAACCTCCACAATAGATTAATCACCCTCCCCCAACACATATAGAGAGACACACACTGTGGCAGAGTAAACTCTTCCCCTCTTACAGTGTTCCTTGTCAGGTATTTTGTCACACCAATGAGAAAGGTAATTCACATAGAAGGAGCTCCATAAGAGAAAAAGAAAGCAAGCCATTCAGTTAGTGTATTAGGTACTTGTCTGTTGCTCTGATAGAATTCCATGACCATGAAAACTTATGGAAGGAAGAGTTTATCTGGGATTATAGTTCAGGAGAGATAAGAATCCATCACTGCAAAGAGGCATGGCAGCAAGAGCAGAGATCACATCAGGAGCAAGAAGTTGAGGTCACATCTTCAACCACAAGCACAAACTGAGAAAGTGAACTGGACGTAGAGGGAGGCTATACACTCTGGAAGCCCATCCCTGATGATGTACTTCCTCCAGTGGACACACACCACCTCCCCAAACAGCATGGCTGACTGGAGACCAAGTATTTAAATATGTAACCCTATGGAGGATATTTCTTATTTAAACCAGCACAGACACCCTTACTTTGCCTTCATTGCCCCCTCCACCATCAGTATAGGGTTTTGCAGTATAACACTTAGCCATTAACTCAGTTCAGTTAATTACTGAACTGAGACTGTATGGTGCAGGCCACAGTGACTACAGAACACATGTACCAAAGAGCAGCTAGAAAACTATAAGCACAAGAGCAAAAAGTAACTCCAAGGCAATTTTAAAGGAGATATAAAAGAAAAATTGCTTTATGATTCTATCCAGTAAGTCTTTTTCTTTCTTTTTGTGCCAAAGACTTTAAATAAGGAGGTAATCAGAAGAAAATAAGGTAGAAAACAAGCAAACAAGGCTTTGGTAAGTGGCTGAGGAGTCTGGACTCCTTCCATTAGAAAGAAAGGAGTGAATCCAATCTAAGTGTAATATATACCAAGTGTTGTACAAGGAAGGGAAGATATCAAAATGAAAAGAATGCAGTGGGATGAAGTAGGCAGTAAAGCCATACAGAGTTGAAGTCAACACACTGTGATGAGTGCGAAGATCAAGATGTGCACTGAGTGCTAAGCAGACAGTATGCTCCGAGCAGGGTTCAGAGAGAGATAACTGGGCTGTCATTCAATTGCTAGAGGTCTCACCTAGCATGGAAAATCCTGGGTTACTTCCCCAGTACTGTGAACATGAGGTATGGTGGTACATGTCTATGATCTTATCCTGCAGAAGCAAATGGATCAGAAGATCAAGGTCATCCTCAGTTATATACCAAGTTTGAAGCCAGCCTGGGCTACAAAAAACCTTGTCTTAAAAGATAATAAAATAAAGTTTCAAGTTCAAAATAAATTAAAACAAACTGCAAGGTTAAAATAGAGAATAAAGGCATATAAATCCAGGATAGATTTCACATCTATCTTTTTGTTTGTTTGTTTTTTTTTTT